>NW_026068198.1:986488-1032622 GCF_014885135.2 Alexandromys fortis
GGGAGGCGGGGAGGAGGCGGAAATCTTTTTTTTTTTCAATAAAAAAATTATATTTAAAAAAAAGAGTAAAGGGTAAGTTGTGGGGAGGAAGGAGGCAAAACTCCAACAAAAGCAAACCATTTGAGAATTCCATAGTGATGATTGATACTTTATATTACAATTTTGTATCTTAAAATAAATTATTAAAATAGAAAAATGTATTGCCAAAAGGAGAGTGCTAACTGATCAAAAATCTCAGCTATGATGGTAAAAACTAAGAAGAAATAAACAGTTCTGATTGCTTTTCAGACATTTCCAGGAAAAAAGAAAACTGTGTATTTACACTCATAAAGGTAACAGTGTCAAGGTAAACACAGTCTATTTACTTTAGAAAAGAGAAAGGTAAGAAGATGCACAAAGAGGCATTGGATCTTTTCTTCATCTGTCTATTTGGCTAGGCAGTGGATCCTACTTTTTCAAACACACATTTAGTTTTGCTTTGAAAAGCTTTTATTGCTATAATTAAAATCTTTAATTGACATTTGGTCAGGAAGTCTGAACTCAGTCAGTTACAAGGCTTGTAAAGCAGGGATAAGGTGTGTGTGCGTCAAAAAGTATTCCACTTCCATATAGTACTGTCCACCAGTACCACAGAAAACATCCATCTTGTTAATGACTATTCCACTGAGATTGCCTGTTGCATAGCTTCAGCCCATAACACTAAGCTCCAAAGAGTCTGTGATCTTTCTTTCCTGACTCTCTGCCTCATGGACACTGAGCATAATTATCCAGGATTGAAATAATGAATAATTATATATATAAATACACACACACATATATATATACACATACATACATACACACGAATAAATATGTATGTCATGGATATTTGCCTTACTGGTTCTTCTCTGGTTGAACTATTTGATATATTCTAACAATAAAATAGCCTAGAAGAATCTTATATAAATAATCTAAAACTGGTGGATATCTTACATATGAAAAATAAAAAAAGACAAAAAAATCATAGATTAAATGCAAGAGGAAGTAACTTAACTGATGAAACAATATACTTGTTAACTAAAATATGATAGCATAAATAAATATAACAAATGCACATAAAATGAAAGGATAAATTATGAGACAACTTTCATCAACTCCAGGTTTGTAATATTTATATTTATTATTACAGTTTTGCTTTTGGAGTTAAGTGTAGCCTTGGTTGTCCTGGAACTCACTCTGTGGAACAGGCTGACCTAGAACATATAGAAATCCAACTGCCTCTGCCTCTTGACTGCTGTGATTGAAGGCATACACCACCATAACCTGGCCAATATTTTTAATTTTTAAAAAAGCTGTGTGTGTCTGTGTGTGCATGCACATGCATTCCAGGTGTGTGAAGGTGTCTTCAGATCTTCAGAGGGCATAAAAGTATATCCTGTCAACTGGAAATGGAGTTACAGGTGGCTGTGAGCCACCTGATGCTTGTCCTCTGAAAAAAACAGCAAGCCATCTTAACTGCTGACTCATTTCTATATCCCCTAAATTATTTCCATGTGATTATTGTCAAAAAATTTTGACATTCTCACATTTGTTAATAATGAGCTATGATTACATACATGAACTACCCTACTACCCGGTCTCATCGGCCTCCCACTCCTGCTAATTCCTTTTCTCTCTATTAGTCCCCAGCCTACCATTGCATCCTTCTTTACTTTGTTTCTCTTTTGTTTCTTGGGTTTTGTTACTGCTTACTATGCAAGCAGTAACAGTTTCTGTGGGCAGACAATTTTAGTGTTGCTTATAAGTTCTAAAATTGACTGAGGTATAGTTCTTAAATGCCATTAAAGTAAAATTAACAATTGAATAATTAAAAATTACTATCAGCAGAAAATATTATTTCAAAAGTTATGCTGCTGTTTACGTAAACTTGCCAAAACATAAAAATGTGGAAATATGTTTGTGATTAGAATTATAGGATTAGTCACTTAAAACTACAACAATATTCCTTTAAGTTCAAATATATATTAAAAGTATTAGCCATTATAATCAGAATATCATTGCAATAATAAATATCCATGAAAAAAATGTTCAAATTACAACTGTAAACATGGGCAATATAAGGTAATATGTTAAAAAAACAAGGCAATAAAAATCAAAGTCATCAAAGTCATTTTAAAGGGGTGAATAATTTATTTGGCAAAATTTAATATTCCCTCCTCATTTTTTTTTAAAATAGGGTTTTGCTATGTCGTTCAGGCTTGCCTAAAATTTGCTATGTAGAATAGGTAGGCCAGTTAAATCTCAGATTTGTTTGCCTAAGAAGTGCTAGGGTTGTGTGCAGACACATGCACACACATATGCATACATGTACTTCATAGCTATACTTAAATATGAACACACATATAAATATAAAATATAATTGATAAAAGAACAGAAACATTTCTATTCAATTCATAATAAGAGGAAAAAAATATTGCTTATGAACATTTTGGGAATGCCAGTACAAACAAAAGTAAAAATTATACATACTAAAACACTAACTAACCATTTCTATCTGTACAAATGATCAAAAATTCTACTTAACAGACACAAACACAGTTTTTGGAATAAAAAAAAGGGGAGAACAATGAGAAATTAAAATGTTAAGCTTAAATGTGCCCTACCCTCACTGAGAAATATATGTAGGTGGGGTAAGAGAGTTAGGTACAGGGAAGGGGAGGAGGGGAGGGAGTAGGAACTGGGATTGGTATGTAAAAAGACAAAAGATTGTTTACTTTTTAAAGTAAATAAATAAATTTAAAATAAAAAAATAAAACATTAAGCTTAATAGCTACTTTGCTGTCATTATCTTAGGAAACCTACAGGACATTTTTTTTTTAATTTGAAACTTCTCTTATTGCATAAGAATATTTTAAAGGTTCTAAATTTATTCCATTGCCAATTAAAATCTTATGCATGATCACATGGCTCATATTTATTTTTCTTCTCTTTCATGAAGAGTGAGAACAGTGAATGCTAATTTTAAATATCTGGAAATAATTTTGGGTATAAGTATAAGCAAGACTGATCAAAAATTAATAGTTTACTTATTTTCCATGTACTTTGATATTCAATAATACCTTACAGTTTTTTCCTTATACTTTTTATTGTTATGTCTTCTTGATTTTGTTTTGTTTTGTTTCATATATTCTCTGTATTTCAGGATTCTATCCAACTCACAACAAACCTCTTAACTCCTCCTCCCAAGTACTGGCATGACAGTAATGAGTTTCAATGCCTGGGTTGAAGGTAGCAGTCAAAAAGAGGGAAAGCAATAGGCTAATATAGCAGATACCTAATAAACGTAACCTTTTTTCTTCATACTTTACAACGTGTTGTCTGTTTAGATGAAAGGATTCAAATAATTCTATGATTCACACCAATCTATATTTATCTGAAGTATAATCTTTAATACAGTATTATGCAGTAATTCAGAATACTGGCATTTATCAGCACATATACCCTGATGTGACTTTAGGATAAAAGCAGCATTGGAATTGAGGTTTAATATTTTTGTTTGTATCTCCAAGATGCAAAACTTGGGTATTGGATACAATAGTAGATCTTCCCAATGTATTAATTGGTTACTTTTTAAAAAAAAAAAAAAAAAGTTTTATTTTGCCAGTGAATGTATTCAGTTTTCTGGAAAATAATATGGTGATAGAGTAAACTGAGGTCAATATAATCAGTCTTTTCTATTCTGACTCCCAGTTTCAACTGCATCCCATACTGCCTGTTTCATTCTGGGTTTTCAGAAAAAGTAAATAATACATCTTGTATAAAAAAAAAGATAAAATAGGTTTTCCTAGTTAACCCATTACCAGTTTGGCTCCTGATAAATATATGATTAGTTTTTCATCAGAAATATGGGATAATTTTGGATGTTAAGAAAACATTCACTTCATATAGCATCTATTTACTGATCTATTAACCCTAGTATTTAACTCCCACTGCCGAGGTGCTATACTCAAATATTTGCTATGGCAATCATGCATTTCCCTTTTTCATATTTCTGTTGTCCTCCAAATATTCATTTTTCTCTTCTCAGAGGTGTGCTTGGTGGTGGCCAATATGCTAGAATATATTATCTTTTTTAAAAATTTATTTGCGTAATTTTCATTATTTTAATATTTGTATCACTGTGCCAAATCTAGCACAATATCTTAAAAGCCTTATATAATGGACATACTATCATACGCAAAAGGAGAAAAAGAATAGGTTCCAATTTAATTGCTACAACATACCTAACATGAATTATAAACATGTTTCTATGTGCCTTTCTATTTCTCATCTATTCATCTACCAGCCTATCTCCATTCTAGTTAAATGACTGTTACTAGGGGACTATATGATGATACATATTTTACATATAACTAGATCATAAAATTCACTTGTATTTGTAATTAAAGTTAGAATATATAGTTCTATATAAACTTTTACTTTTTGTAAAATTTGCAGAGGAGTTGCTGCAAACACACATATAAGATTAACTAACAAAGACTATAATTTTGGGGGCAACAAGAATATAAAGTCAGAAAATGTAACACATAGAGGACTGAGATCCAAATTTCACCTGAAGCATTTTGTGATTTTATTGATAAAAGTGAATGTACAATAATAAAGGGAGAAAGAAGTTTTTTTTTCCAATGTGGAGTTGGTATAAAAAATATTTCTATTTTAAGGAAAAATTCCTTATTTTTTAGAAATGGAAAAATGGGTATTTCATTTGTATTTTAATAAATAAAACTTGGCTAAAGATCAGAGAGTATAATGCAATATTAATGAAAGTGTTTATGAGTTGTAGAGGTTCCTTGGTAGAATTTTTGGAATTGCTTATGTAAACTATCATATCATCAGCAAACAGTGATAATTTGACTTCTTTTCCAGTTTGTATCCCCTTTTTGGTGTTTATTGCTCTAGCTAGGACCTCCAGAACTATATTGAAAAGATATGGAATTGAATAGAAGACCCAGATTGTAACCCACGAACCTATGAACACCTGATTTTCGATAAAGGAGCTGAAAGTATATAATGGAAGAAAGAACGCATCTTCAACAAATGGTGCTGGCATAACTGGATGTCAACCTGTAAAAGACTGAAAATAGATCCATATCTATCACCTTGCACAAAACTCAAGTCCAGATGGATTAAAGACCTGAATATCAATCTGAACACACTGAACCTGATAGAAGAGAAAGTGGGAAGTACCCTACAACAGATGGGCACAGGAGATCACTTCCTATGTATAACCCCAGCAGCACAGAAAATAAAGACAACATTGAATAAATGGGACCTCCTAAAACTGAGAAGCTTTTGTAAAGCAAAGGACACTGTCATTAAGACTAAAAGGCAACCTACTGACTGGAGAAGATCTTCACCAATCCCACAACAGACAAAGGTCTGATGTAGTAAGAGCTGTGGGCCTCTTCCCACAGCCCGGCTCCTGGCTGCCTGGCTAGCTTATACCCTGAAATAACAACACATAAATTGTATTCTTTTAAATACTGCTTGGCCCATTATATCTAGCCTCTTCTCAGCTAACTCTCCCACCTGGGATAGCCCATTTCTAATAATGTGTGTAGTACCCCAAGGTGCACTTACAGGGAAGATTCTAGCCTAAGTCCATCCTGGGTCGGAGCTTCATCACATCTGCCCCAGAGAGCAGAGCTAAAGCGTATGAGCTCACTTCCTCTTCCTCCCAGCATTCTGTTCTGTTTACTCCACCCACCTAAAGGCTGGCCTAGCAAATGGGCAAAGGCAGTTTCTTTATTAGCCAATGCCCTTCCTCCATCAGTCTGATTTCCAAAATATATAAAGAACTCAAGAAACTAGACCTTAAAATGCTAATTAACCCAATTAAAAAATGGGGCACTGAACTGAACAGAAAATTATCAACAGAAGAAGTTCAAATGACCAAAAGACACTTAAGGACATGCTCAACCCCCTTAGCGATTAGGGAAATACAAATCAAATCAAAACAACTTTGAGATTCCATCTTACACCTGTCAGAATGGCTACAATCAAAAACACCAATGATAGCGTTTGCTGGAGAGGATGTGGAGTAAGGCTGGTGGTAATGCTAACTTGTGCAACCACTTTGGAAATCAGTGCGGTGGTTTCTTAGGAAATTCGGATCAACCTACCCCAGGATCCAGCAATACCACTCTTAGGAATATAGCCAAGAGATGCTCTATCTTACTACAAAAGTATTTGTTCAACTGTGTTCATAGCACCATAATGTAACATGGATGGGCCTGGCTTGTTTGTTGTTGGGGTTTTTGTCCTCCTACCAGGTACCCCACAACTGTTTAGCCCCAAAGAAAATCACACATAGGTCTCCATAAATTAAAAGCTGATTGACCCATTAGCTCTAGCCTCTCATTAGCTAACTCTCACATACTGATTAACCCATTTTTCTGAACTATGTTATCCATGTGGCTCAGTACCTTTTTCAGTGAGGCAGATCACATCCTGCTGCTTCGGTGGTCTGGGCAGGAGTGGGAGGAATAAACTTTCTCCTTCCCAGAATTCTCCTGTTCTCATTACATAATTTCTATTTCCTGTCTGGTTATCCTGCCTATATTTCCTGCCTGGCCATTCAGCATTTGTTTATAACATGATTGACAGAATACAGACAATTCTCACACACCAATTCCCCCTCTTTTTTTTTTTTTAAAAGGAAAATTTCCATAGTCCATTTTTGGGAATATGAGTGTAGTATTTCAGGCTACTTCCAGCTGGCTGTGGGCGCTGATAATCTTATGGGGACCTAAAGAAAATTTAGAGTTTTGATCAAGTCCTGACTGAAGTATCCTGTGAATCTTGATCATCTCAGGCAGCAGTATTGAACCTGTTCTGGATGAAGAACTCAGACATCTGGGCCATCTATTGCTGCTGGAGACTTCTCAGGTGGTCTTCCTTGATCAAACTGGATTTTTCTTAACTCTGAATAAATCCACAGCCTCTCATTTTCTGTGGAAACAAAACCAAAATCTTTTCTCCAAAGTAACATACATTTTGACTTCAACTGTGAAGCCAAGTTATTTTCAAAATACCTATCTTGGATTAATTCTGCAGCATTTATAAGAAAATATCTTTTAGCAGCTGTTGCTCCTTCCTCAGCATTTAAATAATTTAAAGAGAGCATAATAACATACAGTATCAAGATTCTCTGTGTATTTTCCATCTTTACATGGTTTTATTTTAACCTCTATTTCTATTATTTTAACTTTTACTTTTTGAGACAGGTTCTCTGTATATCTTTGTCCTGGAATAACTCTGTAGACCAGGTTGTCCTTGAACTCACAGAGATCTGTCTGTCTCTGCCTCCCAGGCTTGCTTTCTTTCTTTCTTTCTTTCTTTCTTTCTTTCTTTCTTTCTTTCTTTCTTTCTTCCTTTAGCCTGTATATATTTTTAACACACTGTAAACCATTTAGAGGTTTTCTTCCTTTTTGAATCTTGCTTCACCGTATATCTCTCTTTTTTTGTGACCACATGAGCCTTTAATTTACTAAGCAATCATGGCTGAGGTAGTGGCTGAAGCCATGTTTATTGCTACAATTCTATGACATTTGAAGGTTCTTGCCAGGAAGCAAGCTGCAACAGTGTATCCATCGGGACTGCCTGCTTGAAAGAGTCAAGAGTTTTTCCTGGCAGGAAGGCCCAGAAAGCCGGCTTTTTAAAACAGCATTTTTTTTTTTTGCTATGGCTAAAAACCAAAATGTTTTACTCTAGTCTTTTTGCAAGCTTTTTCAGGCTTTATGTGGATGTAGTTATCCACGTGGGCGCCATTCTGTAACATGGACTGGCCTGGCTTGTTTGTTTTTGGGGTTTTTGTTCTTCCACCAGGTAACCCACAACTGTTTAGCCCCAAAGAAAATCACACATAGGTCTCCATTAATTATAAGATGACCATTCATTTTACAGCATTATTTGTAAAGCCAGAACCTGGAATCAGCCTAGATGCCCCTCAATGGAAGAATAGATAGAGTGTGGAATATGTACACATTAGAGTATTACTCAGCAGTAAAAAAAACAATAACATCTTGAGTTTTGCATGCAAATGGATGGAAATAGAAAACACTATCCTGAGTGAGGTAACCCAGATCCAAAAAGATGAATATGGTATGTGATAAGTGGATTCTAGCCATAAATAAAGGACATTTAACCTATAATCTGTGATCCTAGAGAAGCTAAATAATAAGGTGAACCCAAAGAAAAACATATAGTTATCCTCCTGGATATTGGAAGGAGACAAGATTGCCAGGCAAAAATTGGAAACTTGGGGGTGGGGTGGAGGTAAGGGGAGATGGGGAGAAGAAAGTAAGAAGGGGAGGATGGGGGAGAGCTTGGGGGAATGGGACGGTTGGGATGGAGGAAGGGTGAATATGGGAGCAGGCAAGTATATATCTTAATTAAGGGAGCCATTTTAGGGTTGGCAGGAGACTAGACTCTAGAGGGGTTCCCAGGAGTCCAGGGAGAATTCCCCAGCTAGTTCCTTGGGCAGCTGAGGAGAGGGATCCTGAAATGGCCCTATCCTATAGTCATATTGATGAATATCTTGCATATCACCATAGAACCTTCATCTGGCGATGGATGAAGCTAGAGACAGAGACCCACATTGGAGCACTGGACGGAGCTCCCAAGGTCCAAATAAGGAGCAAAAGGAGGGAGGACATGAGCAAGGAAGTCAGGACCACGAGGGGTGCACCCACCCACTGAGACGGTGGGGCTGATCTAATGGGAGCTCACCAAAGCAAGCTGGACTGGGACTGATGGAGCATGTGATCAAACCGGACTCTCTGAACATATAGGACAAGGAGGGCTGACTGAGAAGCCAAGGACAACGGCACTGAGTTTTGATCCTACTGCATGTACTGGCTTTATGGGAGCCTAGTCTTTGTTTGATGCTCACCTTCTTAGACCTGGATGGTGGGGGGAGGACCTGGGACTTACCACAGTGCAGGGAACCCTGACTGCTCTTTGGACTGGGAGAGGAAGGGGGAGGGAAATGTGGGGAGGGGGAGGGGAATGGGAGGAGGTGGAAATTTTTAAGTAAAAATAAATAATTAAATAAATAAAGAAAAGAAAGCAGGACTAGTTTTTTTAATGCATTGGCGTGGGAGACAACTTCCTGAATAGAACACCAGTACCACAGATTTTAACATTGATAATTAATAAATAGAACTTCATGAAACTGGAAAACTTCTGTAACGCAAAGGACACCATCCATAGAATAAAATAAACAACCTATGTTGTGGGAAAAGATATTCACCAACTCTACATCTGACCAAGGGTTGATTTTCAAAATATATAGAGAAGTTGAGAAACTAAACATCAAAAAAAAAAAAAAAACAACAACAAATAATCCAATTAAAATGGGGTACAGATCTAAAGAGAGAATTCTCAATAGAGGTATCTCAAATGCAGAGAAACACTTAACGAAATATTTATCATCCTTAGCCATCAGGGAAATTCAAATAAAAATGACTCGGATATTCCATCTTACACCTGTGAAAATGGTTAGGATCAAAAACAAAAGTGACAGCTTATCTTGGCGAGCATGTGGAAGGAAGACTACTCTGTTGATGTGCTGCATTCTATTCAGTTGTTTGCCAAATAGTCGCATGGAAATCCCCAAACCACCCAGCAAGTTGCTAAGAAAATAGTTTTCTCTCTGTAAACTGACAGTAGGCTCCTTTGCCAAGGACAACACCCATATAAATCACTGATCATACGTCAAATGTTTGCTTTGACTTAAGGTCTACTATACAATATCGTATCCATACCAGACATTGCTTGGTAACTAAGGACCAGAGACTAATTAGATAGCTCAGATACCTAAGGTAAAACCAAACATTATTGCTCTGAAAACTTATCAATATAATGACTCCTAATGACATTCTGCTATACTGGTAGATCAATGCCTTATTCAGTCATCATCAGAAAAGCTTCCTCATGGAGTAGAAGGAAAAGATGCAAAGACCCACAACCAGACATTATAGGGAGAGTGTCCTTGAATCACAAAACTCTAAATAGGATGATTTCATCAAATTCTTCCCTTCAGAATTCAACAAACTCTGAAGTAAAAATGTATAAGAGCCAGAGAGGGAATATAGAATATCAGGATATCAAGACCTGCTGAATCATTAGAGAAAGGTGCATATAAATTCATAGAGACTGAAGCAACATGCACAGGATCTGCATAGGTCCTATACAGGTCAGTACCATGTCCTTTCTGTATATATTATAGCTTTAAACTTACTATTTTGAAGACTCTTGAGTGTGTGAATGAGCAGATCTCTGATTCTTGTGCCTATCCTTAGGACTTTTTTCTTCTTGTTGGGTTGCCATGTCCAACTTCAACATGGTAACTTTAGCTTTGCTTTATTATATTTTATTTGTCATGTTTGGCTGTTACCTCCTAGAGGAAGCATATTCTTTTCTAATAAAATATAGAAATATCCAGATGGGAGAAGAGATACAGAAGAAACAGAAGGATCAGAGATGGGGAAACTTAGGAAAAAAAATAAAATGGAAAGAATTTAAATTTTTATTTTTTCTCTAGGTAAATAATAAAGATGAATATGAGTAATTACTGGGTTTATAACTCAAAATGATAAAATTGACAGTACTCAGAAGTTATATACTTTTTGCATATAATGATAATCATATTTTTGTTGATACTAATGAACATGAATTAAAATAGATATAATACACTTATCTACTATTCAGCAAGCTATCAAATTAAATGTTATCACTTCAGCTAGAAAATTCAACCTTTCAATTTGCCATTCTAAATACCTGATTAAAAGCCAAGCAAGTACAATGTTAATGTGCCCTTCAGAAATGTTCTATATATTAGAAATATATTTTTTCTGTAACTTTTCTCTTTCAAACATTGCCTTTTGAAAATACAAATTATTAGTTTTGAGAAGTATACTTGTTTATCTAAATAAAATATTACCTTCTATGCCTCCTTCACAATTAATTTTCTCATCCTAATCACATCTTTCTAACTATGCTTCAGCCAAACTGACCGTATTTTTTTATTTCTTTGAATAAATTATTATATGTCCAAGCATGGCACTTTATAAAGTCTTTACATTTTTGCTTCTCATTAATGGACATTTGAACTTAGACCTCTATATGTCTACAGTCATCTAAAAGGTTAGTAGGGCTAAAGTTTCTAATGTGATTTAATTCTATGACTACAAATTGGTGGTGGTAATTGGCAGGGGAGGAATTCTTTCTATAAAGATCCACTCAGGGATAAGACCATCAGAGAAAATTTGCATGCTTTAGACAATTTAACCTTGTAAGTTTCATAGCATCATTTCAATTATGTTTTACATTTTAGAAGTGGTCACTTAATTGCATCTTGTATTAAATGGGGGAATGAATTAGATCTCACTGTTTAAAGAGAAGAGCATCATAAAATTTATACTGTATTTGAAACCACAATATTAAGTCTACTAGTTTTCTTGAATTTAAACTTATTAACCACTTAGCATAGCAGGTATTGTTTTACTTATGAAATTAAATGATATAAATAGTACCTCATATGTACCTGAATGCTATCTCCATCATATATTTACAATATTCTCTTTAATTTTCAAATTTAATTTTATTGTATCAAGAAATTTTTTCTGTTTTTATTATGGAATTGTTAACAAGACTGTAAACCATATTATGTATAAGATGATGGTTCTAAGATGATGAGTCTTAGAAATGGAGAAATCTGCATAATTCACATTTATTATATCAGAAAAGCCAAGTTACAGAATTAGCAACGGTGACCATTAATGGAAAAAAATAGACAATGATAATGTAGCATATATACAAAACTCAAAGTTGCCTTGTTGTAACGCACAATAAAATGTCATTTGTAGAAAATTTGTTGTAATTCAGAAAATTGTTTCAAACCAAATAAGACAAATTCTGAAGGGCAAATAATTCAGGCTTCCTTATATTTTTCTCAGAGGCATAATTTAGATTTTATTTCTAAAGTCATGAAAGTAGAAAGAACATTATTTGTGGAAAGACCCCATTGATGACATTTTTTTTGCTAAAATAGTATAGTTTCTAACAGTATTTAAATACTTACCTTATAACAATAGTTAAGTATAGCTTTTATTTCTCATCAAGGAATCTTCTCTGAACAACAGATGGGACACTATCATAGAAATCCAAAACTGGTTAAAATGCAGAGAAAAAGTTACCAGGGTGTGCCTTTTACCAAATAATATATCTACAACACAACTCAATACCAACCCAATACCAACTATTATATCTACAAAACAACTCACAGAAAAATACAGAAGGTACAAACTGTAAGAGTCAGAGGCCCACTTGCCCACTGAAATATAGTCTCTTAAAGACTTGACAGGGAAACTGTACTCATGAAAATCTCCACAAAATGGTTCCTAAATAAGACTTGTATTAAGACATCAATGCTAACATGAAGAGGAAATTTCCCAAGACCCTTGCCACAGTTGGAGAGGAACTATATATTGTCTTCGGTTGTTGAGAGAGGATGAGGCAGTCTTTTCTAGGTAGGAATCCTTAGTTAGATGAATCAGTTCCAAATTGTCATTACTAAATATCTGCACTCACATGCAACACAGAATGAACTCAATAGATTGTGTGTGTGAGAGTGTGTGTATATGTGTGAGTATGTGTAGGAACAGACACAGGAGGAGTTGGACAGGGATAGAGGGGAGTAGAAATGCTGGATATATAATATGAAATTCTCAAAATTTAAAATAAAATTAGTATTAAAATTAAGATAAAGGTCCTTTCCCATTCTGTAGGCTGCCATTTTGTCTTGTTGACCATGTCCTTTGCTTTACGTAAGCTGAAGAGGTCCCATTTATTAATTGTTGCTCTCAGTGTCTGTGCTACTGGGATTATATTTAGGAAGGGGTTTCCTGTGTCAGTGTGTTCAAGTATACTTTCCACTTTCTCTTCTATGATGTTCAGTGTGGTTAGTTTTATGTTGAAGTCTTTGATCCATTTGGACTTGAATTTTGTGAATGTATATATATTCATATATATACATGTTGATATCCTGTTATGCCAGGACCATTTGTTGAATATGCTTTCTTTTTCCATTTTATATTTTTTGCCTCTTTATCAAATATCATGAGTTCTTAGGTGTGTGAATTGATACCTGGATCTTTGATTCAGTTTCATTTGTCCTCATGTCTGTTTTTATGCCAATACAAGGCTGTTATCAGTACTGCAGCTCTGTAGTAAAGTTTGAGATCAGGGATTGTGTTGCTTCCAGAAGTTCCTTTATTGCACAAGATTGTTTTGGCTATCCTGGGATTTTTGCTTTTCCATGTGAAATTAAGCATTCTTCTTTCATGGTCTGTGAAGAATTTTGCTGGGCGTTGCATTGAATCTGTAGGTTGCTTTAGTTAAGATTGCCATTTTTACTATGTTAAGTCTATCTACCTAAGAGCATGGGTGATCTTTCCATTTTCTGGTGTCTTTTTCAATTTCTTTCTTCAAAGATTTAAAGTTCTTGTAATACAGGTCTCCCATTTGTTTGGTTAGAATTAGTTCAAGATATTTAGGAAAGCATGTTGATCTCCAAAATATACAATCAACTCAAGAAATTGGTCATCAAAGAATAAATAGTCCAAAGAAAATGGAGTACAGAACTAAACAGATAACTGTCAACAGAGGAGTCTAAAATGGCTGAAAGACACTTAAGGAAATGCTCCACCTCCTACCCATTAGAGAAATGCTACAATGAGGGCTGATGAGAAGCCAAGGACAATGGCACAGGGTTTTGATCCTACTTCATGTTCTGGCTTGGTGGGATCCTAGCCAGTTTGGATGTTCACCTTTCTAGACATGGACGGAGTGGGGAGGACCTTGGACTTTCCACAGGGCAGGGAACCCTGACTGCTTTTTGGACTGGAGAGGGAGGGGGAGAGGAGTGGGAGAAGGGAGAGACGGGTGGGAAGGAAATGGGAGGCTGGGAGGAGGCAGAAACTTTTTTTTTCATTTTCTCAATAAAAAATAAAAAAAGAGAGAGAAATGCTACACAAAACAACTCTGAGATTCCATCTTATACCTGTAAGAATGGACAGGATCAAAAATACTGATGACAACTTATGGTGGCCAGGATGTGGGGAAAAGGGAGTACATTATTGGTGGGAGTACAAATTGGTACAGCCACTTTGGAAATCAGTATGATGATTTGTCAGAAAATTAGGAAACAACCTACCTCAAGACCCAGCAATACCACTTTTGTGTATATACCCAAAGGATGCCCAACATGCCACAAGGACATGTTCTCAAATATGTTCATAGCAGCATTATTTGTCATAGATAAAACTTAGTAACAACCTATTTTGCCCCTTGACTGAAGAACTGATAAAGAAGTTGTGGTACATTTATACAATGGAGTACTACACAGTGGAAAAAATGACATCTTGAAATTTGTGGGCAAGTGGATGGATCTAGAAAACATATTGATTGAGGTAACCAGACCCAGAAGGAGAAATATCGTATGTACTCACTGATAAGTGATTTTTAGATATAAAGCAAAGAAAAACCACCCTACAATTCGCAATCCCAAGGAACCTAGAAAACAAAGAGAACACTAAAGAAGATATACATGGGTTTAATTTACATTGGAAGGTGAAAAGTACAGGATCTCCAGTGTAAATTTGGAGCGTGAGGGTCATGGGAGAGGGTAGAAGTGAATGGGGGAGGAAGGAAGTGGAGCAGAGACAAATATATGGCTCAATAAAAACAATAAAAATAAGCAAAATATAAAAATTATAGCAAAAAACAACAAAAAATAAGATAAAGGTAAATCTTTTTGGGTTACCATTATTTAGAATACCCAATAATTATCTGTTAGAGAAAAACAGTATAGGAATTTTTTTCAAAATCAAAGAAATGTATCAAATTTTCATGATTAACATATTCTCATCTACTGTGCTTAAAATATTTATACTGTAGACTGCTCTATTTTCTCAGGAGATATTCAGTTTTAATAAAAAGTAATTTGTAAAATTATTGTTTCTGTTCTTTAGCTGTAACAAATTCATCTATCCAACTACTGAAATCTAAATATAACATACAGCCTAAATTTGAGTATTTTTAAAATTACTTTGAAAATAAGACATTAATTATAACCACCCTATTAAGCAAGTCTTTTAGTGTTGTTTTAATTCTATATGTTTTGAGCTTTGACTTAATAATTCTGAAATACTTTTGTTTACTAAGTAAATTATTTTTTAGAGAAGGAAATTAGTTTTGATCCTACATAATAGAGCCTTGTTTTTTAAACAAATGTGTTTTATAATCAATTATAATTATATTTGAATTAAATTGTGCTTTTTATTGACACTCAATATTTTTTTGAGTCGCAATCTTACAAGCACTTATTTCTTATTTTAGTGTTCTTAGGAAAAGAAAAGAGAATAACAGCCAATGCATAGTGATGTTTTAATAACTCCACTAAACAACATATTATGTTTAGCATAAAACAGCGCTCATAAATTCACGATTCTCAGGTAGTAGGATTCCATATCAGATTCAACTCTATAACTTCATATTCTGTGTCCAAAATGTACAATGTCTTCAGCAATAGGTAAATACCTTTGTATTGGGTCTTTCTTTGAACTTTCAGTTCCCTAATAATGACACAAAGAATTCTTTTTAAATATGAAAGCTTGGCCTTAATATAGGCTTGCTCCCAAATAGTTTATAAAACTTAAATTAACCTGATTTTATTCATCCATATTCTTCCATGTGGCTGATTTCTTCTTCACCATTCTTATATCTGCCTTCTTCTGCATCTTGCTGGTGAATCCTTTACATCTCAGCGTCTTCCCAGGGTTCTTAACTCTGCCAAGAAGTTCTGTCTATATCCTGCCTATATTAACCATTTAGCTCTTTATTAAACCCATCTGAATGTGTCATTAGCAGGTGAGTAAAATAGCAACATATCTTCAATCATTGTGATCAATTATCCCATAAATTCACCTCCTTTTGTCTAAATAAAAAAGAAAGGTTTTAACTCTTAACACAATAAAACTATATACAATAAGAACAATTATTTATAAATAAATAAATATTAAAAAGAACAATTATCAGGTAAAAATTACAATCATAATAAACAGTCCATTTGCATTTGATAACATCAGAGAAAGTATTCTATTGTCTATCCTATCTTGGTGAGTCCAAAGTTTTGTACCTAAGTCACTTTCTATCATAACTTATATTACCAACCCAAAAATAATTTTTAGACCTTCAAATATTTTCTTAGATAAACAACTTAAGTTTTCTCAACCTTATAAACTTTATAACTATTTTGTAAGTTTGTTTTCTTAATTTGGTAGCAATTTAAACTGCCAAACTCTATTTTCCAACCCCATCAGAGACCTGAAAAGGAGAAAATATTAGATGAGTAAATAAAAAATATAGAGCAAGCAACTTCCAAATCTATAGAAATGACAGAGACAGCTAAATTCAACAACAGTCAGGCAAGGTTCCTCTACAATGTTGGGCATCCAATTTTGGCCTTTAGGCCTAGAATATGTAACAGCCATTTCCTGGAAGCAGGAATTTTGAAGGATTGACCTACCTTATCTTGGTTTGGTAGTCAAATTCTTTTGTGTCCTCCTTGTCCAATACTGCCAGCACACAGTTGGGAGTCATGGGAAGGGCAGTTTCTTGCCCATGGACTAGCTTTGCCACATTTAAAGCAACTTCATATGAAGAGATTTCTGCCCATTCATCTTCTTTGAGGTAGATTGGTCCTGTTGGAAGCAGACGTAGCTTATTGCCATGAAAAAAATCTCATGTTAT
Source organism: Alexandromys fortis (assembly GCF_014885135.2). Lineage (NCBI taxonomy): Eukaryota > Metazoa > Chordata > Mammalia > Rodentia > Cricetidae > Alexandromys > Alexandromys fortis. The sequence continues at coordinate 1,003,343 of NW_026068198.1, forward strand.
TAAAACATTTTATGTGCCATATTCTATATATCTCTAAGTGTTTGCACATCACCATTCTATCCAAAATATCTCTGTTTACCTTTTAAAACATATGAAACATGACTACATTTTAATTGTTATAGATGACTAACTACTAACCTCTCTTTCTGTGTTATCATAAATAGCTGTCAAGGACTGAAACATTATATTATATTTTTAAATGAACTATATAGGTTCAATACCATAAACAAGAGTAGATGCATATATATGCTAGGTTTTAACAAAAATAACCCTAAGTTTGAATCAGTATACAAAATTGCACATCAGTATAAAATAGTTGAAACCAGAAGTTGCTTTTTAGCTTAATTAAGATTCAATCATTTATATTTTATCCTATAATTCCTATACTTCCTACCTGTTTTCACTAGATAAGAGTCAAAGAAGGATATAATAAAGGAAAGATAAAAAATATTTTAATCTAACCTCATTTATTTAGTTTCCTCCCTGACCATTACCTATAACAACTTGCAACTAATTCTCCTAAGCAATGACAAACATTCAAAATCTGTAAATGAATAAAAACCATCCACACATCCTCTTGGGAATGTGTGCATTGTATTCTTAAAATTACTTCTGGCTGTCTGATAGGGATGACAGAATCTTTAGGAATCTCTGATAAAATTTGAAAAATGGTCAGGTCCAGGGAGAGCTGGCTGGATTATTTTTTGTTTAGTCTTTATGTGATGGGAAAGTTCAGGGCTTATCTGAAGTCCTGGTTGGAGTAGTCTGTGAGTCTTGGTTATTACAGAGAGTTGCTTTGAAATTGTTCTAGACACAGATTTTTGAGGAAACTGCAACAGAGGCATTCTGAGAGGCTGGATCACCTGAGCTACTTGTCTTCATTGGTATCTGGTCCTTTCTTCTAAAAACACACAAAATTTTAAGGCATATATAAGTATGGAATGTGTTGTGTGCACAAATCAGATAAAGATGTTTCTCTGTTCTATGCTGTAGGAATTCCTACTGCCAGTAGCCATTAAGTTACCCATCCACTTGGGTGTGGCCTCTTATACTATTTATGCCAAATGTAAAGCATGTGTCCTGCCTCTTTTCTGGCTGTGGGAATCCGTTGCTGTTCTCCGTTTTAGCAGAGGATTCTGATTTGTGAGTCTACCCCTAAATAAATAACCCTCTATTATTCTCAATTCTGAGCTAGTGTGGGATTTCTTTTAAGCGTCCTTCTTCAGCTCTATGTTTGAACAAGCAGAAGAAATATGTGAACTTTATAAATCCATTTCAACTGCATAACCAAACTGTATTATAAATCTCTGTCCATGCCATATGAAATGATGGCATGTAATAATAAGTCATAAAGGCTCTGTAGCCAACAAGATTTATCATGTCTCATTCAGTCCCAGAGCTGTTCCTATGTAGAGGGATCATCATATACATCATCCGTACTTTAGTTTTATTTTGGTTTCTTCCTTTATTCTTATAGCCAACATTTTCAAGATATCCCCAAAAAATGCAATGATGGCATTTGTACCTTGGGATCAACTAAAAGCTGTCTAATTGGACATCAGTTCGACTCAACAGGACAGAATTCATTGTTGGTACTGTCAACATACCTAATTCCAGAGGCAGGTGAAACTATGCAGCCTATATGAGATCCTACTACTATCACTTTACTAAAAGACTATAATCTCTAACTGTATTCTATTACTTGTCTTATACCACTAGATAGGTGTAGCTTGTACATCTCATCGAAGAAACTTATTTGCATAGCATTAAGTAATCTTTTTTATTGCTAACTATTTTCCAATCATAAGCCTTTTAAGCATAAAATGAAAATGTTTACTAATTTTGTTTAAATAAAATTAACTAAATTTTTCTTTCATTTATTATTAAATTTTTATACAAGATATCATGATCATACACTTAATCAAAAATCAATTATTCATAGATAGGTAGAATTATATTTTTTCTATTCTAATCCATTGATCAATATGTATTTCTTTTTGCTGATACTACAGTATTATTTTATTACTATAGCTCTCTAAAACAAATTTAAATCTGTAGTGGTGATAACTCCAGAATTTCTTTTATTATTCAGGATTGTTTTACCTGTATTTTTTGAGTCTTTCCAGGTGAAGGTGAATTTTTTTTTGCTTCTTTTCAATTGCTATGAAGAATTATTTTGGAATTTTGTTGAATATTGCATTGAAGCTTGCTTTTGCTTTTTATAACATGACCGTTTTCAGTATATTTATCCTGCTGCTTTAAGAGCATAGGAGATATTTTTATCAATATTTTTCTTCAATGTCTTAACATTTTTATTATACAAGTCTTTCTCTTTTCACTTTAGCTAAAATTATTTTAATAATTTTTCAGACTATTGTGAAAGGTACTAATTTTCAAATTTAATAATCTGTCATTTATACATATTAAGACATTTTACTTATTTGCCTTGGTTATGTATCCTGCTACATTGCTGAAAGGATTCATCAGCTATAGATGCTTCCTGGTGGAGGTATTAGGGTCTTTTGTGTATAAAAACATATCATCTTCAAATAAAGATAGTGGACATTCTTGTATATTGTTCCCAATTTCAGTGGAAATGCATTGAGTTTCTCTCTGTTTATGTTTAGGTTGAATCTGACCTTCTGTTAATTGTCTTTATTGTGTTGATATATGTCTCCTATATCCCTAGTCTCTCCATAATATTTATCTTGAAAGGCTGCTGGATTTTTTCAAAGGCTTTTTCTGCATCTAATGAGGTGGACATGTGGATATTGTCTTTTAGTCTTTTTATATAGTAGATTACATTTATCATTTACATGTATTGAACTATCCCAGTATCTCTGATATAAGGCCAACTTCATCATGATGTTAATATTTTTAATTGTCCTTGAATGTGGTTTGTAACTAATCTATTGAGAATTTTTACATCTATGTTCATAAGGGATCCTTGCCCATGTTCATATTTTTGTTGGGACTTTGTGTGTTTTTTTTTCTATAATGGTAATAGTAGATTCATTCAAATAACTAGAAAATGGTCACTCAGTTCTATTTTGCAGAATTTGAGAAATATTGGCTTTAGTTCTTATTTGAAGTTTCGCAGAATTCTGCATTGAATCCATCTGGCCATGTATTTTTTTTGTTGGTTGAAATATATTTTAATCATTGCTTCTATTTCACTAGTGATTATATATCTGTTTAAATTATTTATTTCTTCTTGATTTAAAGTTGATAGGTTTTATATATGTCAGAAAATTTATCTATTTATTTTAGTGTTTTCAGATTGGTGGGATACAGATTTTTTTATTTTTATTAAACTCTACATTTTTCTCTGTTCTCCTCTCTACCTCTCCCCCCCACTTCAACCCTCCCCAAGGTCTCCATGCCCCCAATTTATTAATGAGATATTGTCTTTTTCTACTTCTCATGTAGATTGGATCTATGTATGTCTCTCTTAGGGTCCTTATTGTTGTCTAAGTTCTCTGGGATTGTAATTTGTGGGCTGGTTTTCTTTGTTTCATGTTTAAAATCCACTTATAAGTGAGAGTACATGTGATAATTGTCTTTCTGGGTCTGGGATATCTCACTCAAAATTATATTTTCTAGCTTCATCCATTTCTCTGAAAAATTCAAAATTTTGTTATATTTTTATGCTGTGTAGTACTACATTGTGTAAATGTACCACATTTTCCTTATCCATTCTTCAGTCGATGGGCATTTAGGTTGTTTTCACTTTCTAGCTATGACAAACAATGTTGCTATAAACATAGTTGAGCACTTGTCTTTGTGGCATGATTGAACATCCTTTGGATGTATACCAAAAGGTGGTATTACTGGGTTTTGAGGAAGGTTGTTTCCTAATTTTCTGAGACGTCGTCACACTGACATCCAAAGGGGCTGTACCAGCTTGCATTCCCACAGCAATGCACAGTGTTCTCTTTGCCCCATAACCTCTCCAGCATAAGTTGTCATCGGTGGTTTTGATGTTGCCCTTTTTAACAGGTATAAGATGGAATCTCAGAGTTGTTTTGATTTTCATTTCTTTGATGATTAAGGATGTTGAACATTTCCTTAAGTGTCTTTCAGCCATTGTTGCAATGAGGGGCTGCTTGTTCATCCCAGATGCCCAGCTAGCTTAGCCCTGAAATAATCACCAGCAATTTTATTAATTAAATTACTGCTTGGCCCATTAGCTCTAGCCTTTTATTGGCTAACTCTTACATCTTGATTTAACCCATTTCTATTAATCTTTGTATATCACCACAGGGCAGTGGCTTACCAGCAAGATTTTAACCAGCGTCTGTCTCAAGGGGAGGATTCATGGCGTCTCTAACTCTGAGAAAGCATATTTCAATTTTCAGAATTTATTTCTGTCTTCTCTGCCTATTTAAGTTCTGCCCTATCAACTAGGACAAGGCAGTATCTTTATTCATTAACCAATAAAAGCAACACACAAACAGAAGGAATTCCTACACCAAATCAATTTAGATTACTCTGTTAAGAGTTCTCTGTTTAGTTATGCACTCCATTTTTTATTGGATTATTTGTTCTTTTGATGACTAATTTCTTGAGTTCTTTGTATACTTCATAGGTCATACCTCTGTCTGATGTGGGGTTAGTGAAGATCTTTTCCCATTCTGTAGGCTGTCATTTTGTCTTTTTGATCATGTCCTTTGCTTTACAGAAGCTTTTCAGTTTCAAGGGATCCCATTTATTAATTCTTTCTCTCAGTGTCTGTGCTGCTGGGGTTATTATATTTAGGAAGTAATCTCCTGTGTCAATGCATTCAAGTGTATTTCCCACTATCTCGTCTATAAGTTTCAGTGTGGCTGGCTTTATGTTGAGGTCTTTGATCCATTTCGACTTGAGTTTTGTGCATGGTGATAGATATAGGTCTATTTTTATTCTTCTACATGTTGATATTCATTTATGCCGGCACCATTTGTTAAACATGCTAATTTTCTCCATTTGATATTTTTTTGCTTCTTTTCTTAAAATCAGATGTTCAAATGTGTGTGGATTCATATCCAGGTCCTCAGTTCAGTTCCATTTGTCCTCCTGTCTGTTTTTGTGCCAATACCAGGCTGTTTTCAGTACTGCAGCTCTGTAGTAGAGTTTGAAGTCAGGAATTGTGATGCCTCCAGAAGTTCTTTTATTATACAGGATTGTTTGTGCTATTCTGTTTTTTTTCTTTTCCATATGAAGTTGAGTCATTCTTTCAAGGTCATTGAAGAATTTTGCTGGGATTTTGATGGGCATTGCATTGAAACTGTAGATTGCGTTTGGTAAGATTGCCATTTTTACTATGTTAATTATACCTACCCAAGAGCATGGGAGATCTTTCCACTTTCTGGTGTCTTCTTCAGTTTCTTTCTTCAAAGATTTAAAGTTCTTGCCATACAAATCTTCTACTTGTTTGGCTAGAGTTACTCCAAGATATTTTATGCTATTTGTGGCTATTGTTAAGGGTGATGTTTCTCTGGATTCTTTCCCAGACCTTTCATCTGTATACAGAGGTGCTACTGATTTTTTTTTTTTTGAGTTAATCTTGTATCCTGCTACATTGCTGAACGTGTTTATAAGTTGTAGAAGTTCCTTGGTAGAATTTTTGGGGTCACTTATGTAAACACCATATCATCAGCAAATAGTGAGGATTTGACTTCTTTTCCATTTTGTATCCCCTTTATCTCCTTTTTTGTGTTTTACTGCTCTAGCTAAGACCTCAATAACTATATTGAATAGATTTGGAGAGAGTGGATAACCTTGTCTTGTTCCTGATTACAGTGGGATCACTGGGAGTTTCTATTTAATTTTTTTTCACTGTATATACCAACCACAGTTCCTCCTTCCTCCCCTTCCCTCAGCCCCTTCACTTTCCCCCCTTTCAACCCCATCTGCTCTTTTGAGAGGATAAAGACTTTATTTGGAGTCAAAAAGTCTGCCATATGAAGTTGAGGCAGGAACAAGCCCCTCCTCCTGTATCAAAGCTGAGAAAGTTATCCCACCCTAGGGAATGGAACACAATAATCCAGTTCATGCACCTGGGATAAGTCCTGTTCCCACTACCTGTGTCCCCCCTAATAAAAATATCAAGACATATAAGTGTCACCCACATCCAGAGGGTCTAGTTAAGTCCCATGCATCTTCCCCAGCTGACAGTCAGCTGTTAGCCCAGTGAGAGCACTTGTCTGGTCAGTTATCTCTGTGGCTTGTTCCATCACGATCTTGACCCCTCTTTGCTCATGAGATCTTCCTCACTGGAATGCAGATTTTTAACATATGTTCTTAAGAGTCTTTGAATTTCCTTGGTGTCTTTGTAATGGTTTCCTTTATATCTCTAATTTTATTAATTTAGACCTCTTCTCTTCAATGTTTGGTGAATTTGGCTAAAGGTCTGTCAATCTTGCTGATGTTCTAAAAGAAAAAAAACTTTTAATTTCATTGATTACTTGTATCAGTTGTTTTTCTACTTCATTGATTTCAACTCTGAGTTTCATTATTTTTCCCCATCTACTATTTTTTGGGCATCTTTATTCAATCATGATATTTAGAGTTTTTATGTGTCATTAAGTTATTAATATAAGATTTCAAGGACTTTATATAGCTTCTTTTTATTATAAGCTTACCATTTAGAACTACCCTCAATCGTGCATTAAAGATTTGAATATATTGTGTTTTCATTTTCATTCTTTTCTAAAAAAAAATTAAATTTTATTCCTAATGGCATTTTTGGCACAATTTTTCTTCAATAGTGAATTTGTAATCTTCCAAGTGCTTGTATACATCTGTCATTTGTATTATTGTTGATACTGTTGATATTTTGGTCTGAGAGAATGCAAGGTGTTATTTCAAAATTTTAAATATGTTGAAATTTGTTTGTATCATAATAAGTGATCAATTTGGTGAAAATTTCATGGACTTCTGAGAAGAAAGTATTTTCTTTATTGTGGGAGTAGAATATTCTCTACATGTCTATTTGGTTCATTTAATTCATGATGTTGTTTACATCTAGTGTTTCTTTGCTTAGTTTTTGTTTGAAGGATTGGTCTATTAAAGAGAGTGGGGTAATGAAATCACCAAGTATCACTGTGGTAAGATCAACATGAGATTTTAGTTGTGGTAAAGTTTCTTTTATGAGTTTATTTGCCTTTCTGTTTGGTAAAGAGTGTTTAGAATTGTAATAACTTTTTGGTAGATTTTTACTAAAGAAATATATAGTATCCTTTCTTATCTTTCTATAATTAATTTTGGAATGAAGTCTTTTTCAGATATTAAAATAGCTGTACCTGTTTGCGTTCTGCTTCCATTTGCTTAAGCAAAACATTCTTATATACTTTAACCCTAAGGAAAAGTCTATCTTTAGTGGTTAAGTATGTTTCTCAGATCCAAAAGAAAGATAAGATTCTGTTATGTAACCCAGTCTGTTAGTCTTTGTCTTTTTATTAGAGGAATTGAGACTAATTCAATGAGCAGTATTTAAAATTCTGCTATTTTGGCACAGTCATGTGTTTTAAATAACTGTTCAAAGATTATTTATTTCTTCTGTTTCTTTGGTGCAGTTAACCTCTTCAGATTGAAGTTGTCCTTCTAGTGCCTTTTGTAGGGCTATACTGGTGCACAGATAGTGTTTGTTTTTATCATGAAATGTTTTTCTCTTTTCATGAATTGTGATTGATAGTTTTGATGAGTAGAGTTGTCTGAGATGCCATCCTTCAGTAGTGTTTTGTTTGTTTGCTTTTACTCTTTGGGGGTCAGTCACCCAACTCTCAAATAAATGCTTGGAGACTTAATCTTATCATGAATGCCCGGCCTTCGTTTCGCGTATTTCTAGCCTACTTTTCTACCTTAAATTATACAATTTCTCTTTGGTTTCATTTTGTCTCTGAGCTTTGTGATTTTCCTTATTCCATCTATTTTTCTTTCTTTTTTCTTCCTTCCTTCCCTTCTTCCCCCTCTCTCTTTCTTTCTTTGTTTCTTGATTTCTTTCTTTCTTATTCCATGGCTAGCTGTGTGGCTGTATGACTAGCCCCTGATATACTCCTCTTCTTTTTCTTAATACTTGTTTTTCCTTTTAAAGCCTATATTTCTTCTTCTATTTATTCTCTCTACTTGCTAGTCCTGCCTTCCCCTCTCTTCTGCCTAGTTACTGATTATTCAGCTCTTTATTATACCAGTCAGGTATTTTACATAGTTAAGCAAAGGCAACATAAAAGAATGCAGCACATCTTTGCATCATTATATAACTATTCCACAGCATAAACAAATGTAACACATAGTAAACTAGTATTCCACAACAGCATCCATGATATCTCACATGTTGAAGTAAATCTGCCTAGTTCCTTCAGGCTTTCAGAGTCTTCATTGAAATGTGAATTGTTATACTAATGTGTCTGACATTATATGTGTCCTGCTCTTTCCACTTTCAGTTTTTCTGACATCTTTTTGTTGTTGTTTTTGATGTTCTGTTTGTTTAGTTTTGATTATTATGTATCATGGGTAGTTTTTTGTTTCTCTGTTTGCTTAGCTGGTGCAGTCTAATTGGTGTTCTATATTCTTTTGTATATTAGTAGGTGTTTCACTTTTGGGATTGCAGACATGTTTTTCTATAATTTTGTTAAAAATATTATCTGAGCTGGGTGGTGATGGTGCATGCCTTTAATCCCAGCACTAGGGAGGCAGAGTCAGGTGATCTCTGTGAGTTCAATGCCATACTGGTCTACAGAATGAGTTCCAGGATAGCCAAGCCTACACTGAGAAACCCTGTCTCAATACTACTACTCCTACTACTACTACTACTACTACTACTACTACTAATAATAATAATAATAATAATAAAGGATTTATTTTCTGTATCCTTAACCTGAATTTTTTTCTCCTTCTATACTTATGATTTGTAGGTTTTATCTTTTCATATTTTCTTAGAATTCTTAGATGTTTTATGACTGAAATTTTATATGTAACATTTTCTTTGAATAAGATATCCATTTCTACTTTGTCTTTAAGACCTGAAACTCTCTCTTCCATGTCATTTGAAGTGTTAGTGGCATTTTTCTTCCATTTTTAATTTTATTTCAGTTTGTAGTTTCCTTAGTGCTTCCATTTCTTTGTAAAATCCTACTTTCAAGTCTTGAATTGTTTTCAGTATTTGATTCAACTCTGTGTTTTCACGGTCCTCATTAAGTAATTTATCCATAACTTCTTTAAGTTCTTTGAACCTAATCATAATTGCTATTTTGAAATTCTTGACTGATATTTCAGTTAACTTTCTTTGCTCAGGGATTTACATAATAGTCTTTCTGGCTTCTGGAGAAGGCATATTGAATTCGTTGTTCATGCATGTCTTTTTTTTTTTGTCTGCGACCTAGGCATGTGGAGTTATGACAATTAATTTTTTTAAAAAAAAATATGTAGCTTTATCTTTGTTGGGTAAGTGTGCTGTTGGGCACTCTTGAAAATAGCCTAGCAAGAGTGCTCTGGGTTCCCTGATAGTGAGTTGTTCTCCAGTTTTGTTAAGGAGTGTTTCTAAAAAAATTGGAGATGGGCTAGAATAAAAAAGTTTGAAAGGAGTAGCCAGGAAGCACTAAGGAGATCCTGTGTACCTAAAATTTTATTATCCTCTTGAGGTACAGCTTTTATTTATGTACAAATATCAATATTATGTACAATCAATTCTTAATTTAGAAATACTAGTGACTATAGTGCATTAAAACATTTTCTTATTAAGTTAAGCATCTGTGGGTTTTTGTTTGTTTGGTTTGGTTTTCCAGACAGGGATTCTCTGTATAATAGTCTTATTCTGGAACTAGCTGTGTAGTCCAGGCTGGTCTTGAACTCACAGGGATCCACATTTCTCTCTCACAGTGCTGGGAATAAAGGTATGCATCACCACTGCCTCCCTATTTTTTTTCTTAAAGCCTTGTTAATTTTTATTCTGTCTGTATGTGTGCATTTCCTGCATAAATGTTTTTGTATCATGTGTATGCCTTGTGCATTTGGAGGCAAACAGAGTGTGGCAAATCCTGTGCTTCTGGAGTTACAAATGATACCACATTGTGAGTACCACTGGAGTGTTGGGAATTGAACCCACATCTACTGGAAGAGCAACCAGTGCTCTTAGGCTCTGAGCCATCTCTCCAGCCAGCATGTGCAGGATCTTAAAAACTATTTTAAACATCAGTTTTTTTTTAACATATTTACAAACCTACTCTCTTCAACTTCATTTGATGTTTTTTTTTTTCTGAATTTTTTTCGTGTTTATAGTAGATATTTCACTACGAAAGCATTCTAATGCATATGTCCTTTTAGAGTTAAGATTTTCCATTTTGATAAACACAGTGATTATTTTACTAATTTGAAAATACAATAATTTTCTTCTCTTCAAAGGCCTGCAAAGATAGAATCTTTCAACATTATGTTTACATAACCAGATTCTAAAATGTAATCAGAATTAGTAAAACATATTCTCAAACCTTTATTTTCTCATTTTAAGGAAGTAAGTTTTCATTTTCTATTGGGAAATCAAAAATCATCTTCAACATTATTGATTAAGTGTGAATCATTGGAAAATTATCACAATAAAAATGGAAAAATAATGTAAATAATAGGCTTCCAGTACAGACACTGACAGAAAAGCAAGCGGAATGAAAGTAGTATCTCAGCAACATAGTTTTCTTTTTAGAATATTTTGTTTAGTTTACTGTAGAACTATACACACTGTCTGTGATGACAAGTAGCCAGAATATCAACAAGTGAGGAACAGCAAACTGTGATCATTTGTTTTACAAAAATTTTGAAGAGGTTTATAAAATGTTACTCTTGAATTCTAAAAGTTATGTTTGTGAAAAAACTTAAAACAGTATGTTTTTAATAGTACAGTTCATAAAATACAGCAGTTTTATACATTTAACCCTTTCTTCATTGTTGCAAAAATGACAAAAGAGGTAAGATAAATTCCTAAAGACGTAAAAGAATGATGAAGTGTAACAATGATTCAGTTTTTTACAGTTTTAATTTTCATTTCTAGGATTTGAAGTTATACAAAAAACTAACAGGTATATGAAAAGCAGCTCGAGACCTCTAATCTTCAGGTTAATGCTAAACAGAACCGAAATGAAATACACCCTCATAACTGTTTGGCTGACTATTATTAAAATGATAAGAGAAAGGAAGTTTCTCATACATTTTTGTCTATTAACTTCTCATATAATGAATTGTTAGTAAATATCTCATTTTTATCTATTTATCATTTTGTTTTTTTATCATTTCCTTTGATATGCAAAATATTTGTGATTTGACTCTATTTATGTTATATTTTATTTTGTTTTCTGTTTTTGGTGGATTCTAACCTTTCCTATCCAAAAATTTTTAAAACCAAAATGAAAGGGTCTAGCTTCCAATGTTAAGTGTTTGATATATTTAGAGGTTTTTTTCTTTCTTTTCAGTATAGTTTTAGCTGGAGGACTGTTTTGTTATTTTTATTTTGCAAGTGGATATCTTGCTTATCCACAAATAAAATTATTCTCACTTCTCCATTATGCATTAGTTGATTACTTATGCCTGGGCTTGTTTCTGGGTTCTATTCTCTTTTATCACTTTGCTTTTGAATGAAAGCTAGTAATGTTTTCAATATTGCAACTCTTTAATATAAGCAACACTAATGCAAAAGGCTATCAGAATTCTCATATTCACCCTTTTCAAAGTAGCTAAGGATGTGATATCAACATAAATATCATCCTATAAATAGATTAAAAATAAGAAGTATGTGCTTATCACAACAAAATTTTATTTTGTCCTTCATAAGGAGATAATACCATTTTCAAAACACTAATGACCTTGCAGTCATCATTTTAAGTTAGATAGAACAGAATAAGAAATAAAAACAGGCTTACAGTCTGGGATGGCGGTTGGCATCCACAGGTATGCTCAACTATGGTCAGGGAGATTCTGTTATCATGAACAAATATATTATGGAGAAATAGGAGTGAAAGAGAAACAGGACAATTCATGTGCTGGGGAAAGTAGCAGAACTGAAAAAGTAAAGGTGGTGGGAAACAGACTGATAATGGTAGCCTGACTGATACCCACGTCCAGAATGATGCTGTAGCCAGGCTGCTGCCAAGGTTTATGTCTGTGTCCATGCTTCTACCACAGCTGGCGTCTGTATTGACATTCACAACCCTTGTTGCCAACAAAGACTATGGGGATGGCCTGGGTTCAGGCCATCACCTGTCATCATATTAGTGCCTAAGGGCCTCACCACCATTGGGATAATGCCAATTGGAATGGCCTATGCTGTCTCCTGGTGCTTGATGGCATCCAGTTATGAGCTGCAAAGAAATGCAATGTCTGTGTCTATGGTTCTATAGATGCTAGGTTCTGTGTCTATGGCTTCAGTAACCACTGCATGCCATGTGGATGCCCAGAGTCTGAGCTACCCCCTGAGTCCATGTTGGTGTCTGAGGGCCATGCTACCACAGGTGCCATGCTATTCTGAGTGGCCTGTGCTGCCACCTGAGATCATGGTAATGTCTGAGCCCAGGCTACAGCATAGGTTTGTGTCTGGGTGCATGACACTACTGCAGCCAGGGTCTGTGTTGATTACTGTGTCCCATGTTGTCATTAAAGGGCACAAGGATGCTGGGGATCAAGGCCACAACCTGTGCCATCTTGATGTCCACAGGTCATGTTGCTACTGAGGCCAAGCTGATCTGAGCAGACTTGCTGCCACCTGGGTAAATGGTGTTGCCCAGGTGGGGCTTGTTGCTGAAGGCCATATGTGGGTCCATGGCTTTAAAGTGGTCAGGGACTGAGATAATGTGTCCAGCTCCTAAAACCCACCAAGGGTTGAGTGAATGCCTGTTGTCTGCTCAGCTACCTGAGACCATGTTGGAGTTCAAAAGCCATGTTACTGCTGAGGACATACTGATCTGGGTGACTTATCTTGTCACCCTTGACTATGGTGGCATTTGTGTCTAAACTACTGACTAGGGTCATGTCTGGGTCTTTGGCTATGTAGCAGCCAGGGTCTGAGTTGATATCTGTGGCTCTTGTTGTCACCAAGGCTGTGTGGATGTCGAGTCTGGTCAGCCACCTGAGACCATTGGTGTCTGGGGGCCATGCTACCACCGGGATCACTCAGCAATGATGAAATGTAACCCAAACAAACCCTTTCATACTCAACTTACATATTGGTCATAGACTTTTACTGCAGCAATAGAAACCCTAACCAAGATGGAGAAGATGCTGCAAATGCAGATATGGGATTCCTAAGAGGTGAGTGGGGTTAGAGAGCTTCAAAAGAATCTGTAAAGAATTATTATATTAAAACAAAGAAGTGTAGTTAGTCTTCTTCTATTCTGCCAGCCAGCTCCCAAATAATGACAGGAGACTTATTATTAATTATGAAATCTTAGGTGATAGCTTAGGCTTGTTTTTAGCTAGTACTTATAACTTAAATTAACCCAATTCTATTAATTTACTTGAGGCCACGTGGCTTTCCTACATGTCATGAGCTCTCCACATCTGGGTGGAGACTCTGCTTCTTCTTCCCAGCATTCTCTCTGCCTCTAAAATTCTTCCTATTGGCCATGTAGATTTCTGTTAACAATTATAGTGCCATACTATCACATAGTATAAGGAATATTCCACAACACATTTCTATATAGTCCTGTGTCTCATTCTTATGGAGCAGTCTAGTATGTTAAGGGTATACAGCAGACTTTCTTGGACTGTCAGACCCATAAGACATGGAGGCATATTATTACTTATAAATGTTTACCCTTAGCTTAGACTTGTTTCTATCTAGGTTTTTAAAATTTAAATTACCTCATTTCTCTTAATCTATGTGCTGTCCCAAGGCTCAGTTACCTCATCTATACACTCTTATTCTGCTTTTTTCCTTTCTTCTGCCTCTTTGCTTTCCACCTCCATTCATATTCTCAACATCCTCTGTAGCACTTAATAATAAAAGCCTACATTCAGATATTGAGGAAAATGTTGTAAAGATCAGTGAGATAAAGGAGCAAAACCATGGCCACCTTACCTCTCCACTTCCCAAGCGAAAATATATTGAGTTCCTGTCTGTTCCTGCCTTATCATTTCCTCTTTCTGCTTAGCCATATCACTTCCTGTCTGTCTGTACAGACCTACAGATGGCTGTATTTAACTAGTGGTTAGCTCTACCCTCTGATATTCAAGAAATCTTTATTTTTACAAAAAAAAATCATCACATTTACCCTTTTTGCCTAAATATTTAAAAAGGAAGGACATAAATAACATAAAAACTGCATACATTAAGTATAATCACTAAATACAATATATGCAAATAATAAATACATCACATTTCTTTAGTGAATTTTCTTTTTGAATCTGGTAACAACAACAACAACAACAAAAATTATACCTACAACTATAAAGTCTTCAACTCCATACGAGACCTGAGAAGGAAGTAATATTGACTGAGTAAGCAGGAACTGTGAGCAAATGACTTCCAAAAAATGTGAGAAATGACAGAAACAACTGTCTTCCTGGACAATCACTGAAGGTTTCTCTGTAATGTTAGGGCATCCATCTTTGGCCTATAAGCTTAGTATATATGACAGACTTTTCTTTGAAGCAGTATATTCTGAAGGGCTGTTCTACATTGTTTTGACAAAATTTTGCAATCCTTTTTTGCTTGTCCAATTTGTACAGCAAAGCTACCAGCAGTTGAGGCAAGAGCACATACTTACCCAGTGGCTAAGCTTTTGCCACAAAGAAAGTAAACTCCATGTTGAGTATCTTCAATGCCCATCATCTTCTCTGAAGTAGATTAGTGCTTCTAGGAGCAAACATGTCTCATTGTCATAAAAAAAATTAGCCTACATTATTAAAACAACTTAAATGACATTTTCTGTAAATCTCTGAAGTGTTTGAGAAGATGACCTGCCTATTTAAAATATATCTGTGTTTGATCTTGAAAACATAACTAATATGCATACAAGTTTGATTTTAATAGGTAACTAATTGTGAACCTTAATTTCCATATTATCACAAAGAGTTGGTAATAATAACTTTCAAGGGCTGAATTGGATTACACTGTTAAATGACTTGCATAGCTACCATATCTTGAACAAGATTAGAAATGTAAGTACAGTATATTTTAACAAAAATAATCTTAACTTTGTATCAATATACAAAGAAAAAAACAATGTAAAACATTTAAAACTTGTAGTTGCCTTTTTTCTTTTAAAAGTAGATTCTATAATCTGTCTTTTAATCCTATATCTATATTACCCCCTTATTTCTTTTCAGAGTAGATTCAATAATCAACCCTTAGATTCCATTATATCTATATTTCCTTTTCCCTTTTCTTTTTCGAAATACAAAAAGACCACATGCATTATATATCTGTAGAGTATAACAAAAACAAACATTTGGAAAGATTTACAAAATTTTATCCTGTTGGAAATGTGATATAATAATAGGCAAATTTATTCTTTTTTCTGGATGATTTGTCATTTTTATTCAGATGTCACATTTGTTTTGTGGTTTTCAAATTCCTTAGCTGGATGCCATTATTCTTCTAAAAAGACAAAAACAAATCCATTTCTCAACCCTAATTTTTGGGAGGTTTCCTTATGGCAAGTTATATTTGATCAAATGAAAATCATTCTTTAGTTTTAAAGTTAGTTTAGAATGAATGGTCATGCTGTTTGAGTAAATATTACCTCTTCTAATCAAAGTATATCTCTTGCTTAAATGTGATCTCTATTTATTTTGATGGTACCCATAGCTTTTTTTTTCTCCTGTGGAAACTAAAACAAAACCCATTTCTCAATGTATCACATGTCTTGGTTTCCATTCTGAGGTCAATAAATCTTTAAAGCATACTTACTGATTTAAATATGTAGTTTTTTTTTCAATTATCCGATGTTTCTTCACAGCTATTGTTTCTTTCTCATTATCATTTAGAAAATTTAAAGTTGATAAAGTATTATGTAACCTATTTCTGAAGAACTTTATCATCCCTTTCTGTTTATTTAATATATCATTTAGAGTACTATTTGCTCTATCTGTAAATGACTACACTGTATGATTGTGTGGTATACATGTAATACCCTTTGTATATAATAAGCAAAAAAAACTCTTTAATTTTCTTAAAGACATGCTGGATCATTGTCTGTCTTTATTTGTATAGGTATATTCATGACGGCCCCAACTTCCACCACATTTGTGATTACTAAATGATTCTTGCAAGTAATGGTGTTTGGCATAACATAAAGAACAAGTAGAACAAATCCTTTTAATTTCATTGGCTTGTTGCTACATGGTGGAAAAATCCTTTTTTTTAACTCTTTCTATTGGCATGGTATGTTTCAATGAAATTCTGAGGCCTTTAGCACATTTCCAATCAATACTTGATCAATTTCTGCATTACATTGTGCTAGAAGACCTGGCAGACTGGTATGGAATCAAATCTGTGTTAAATATATGGGATGACTTCTATTCCTGATTATTTCTTGTAACTGAATAAATAATAAAGACAATTCTGTATCATCTTCTATAAATTCAGCAGTTTCAATATGAAAAACAGCTCTTTCTGTATATTGTGAGTCAGTAACTATATTGAGACAGTCCTTAAAATCTATTAGTTCCATGAGAATAGCATATAATTCTGACATTTGGACAGAATCATAAGGGCTTGGATCTACTTTACTTAAGTTTTCCATTTTTGTAACCTAAAGATGCCTTTCCGGGTTTATTTGCATCAGTATAGAATGTAGGGTCTCTAGATATTGGCATTTTCCATACAATGTGAGGAACGATCCAGTTATTTCTCTTTACAAGTTGAATTTTCCTGTTTTGGGGATATTTGTAGTTAATCTCTCCCAACAGTTACTGTAAGCTCTTTTCTGGGGTTCACTTTCTGCTCATAATTTGTCAATTTCATCTTTAGTGAATGGTCTGCTGGGTCTATTCATGCTAATTGATGAAGTCTCAATTTTTCTTTTAGAATTAACCAAGAGACTTTCCCACATTTTTTTTTAATTTTTTTCCTCGGTTTATGTGGTAAAAAGATCTACTCTAAGATAATATCTTTACTATGCCTTAAAATTCCCATAGGGGAATTCTTAGAGAGTAATATGACCAGAATGTAGTTAAGCTTCAGATCCACATGATTCACATGTACCCTGGGTAATTTCTCTTCCACCAAAGCCAATTCTCTCTCTGCTTCAGATGATTATTTTCTTGGACTATGTAAGTCTTTGTCACCATCTAAAACTTTGTTTAAATTAATCAGTTAATCAGATTTTATCCAAATAGTGTTGCCATAGATTGGAGATCTCTCCTAAAAATCTTGTATAGCCATTAAGATCTGCAATCAATCTCTTTTAATTTGCACCTTTGTAGTCTAATATTTTTAAAGCTAAATAATTAATATAATCACCTCATTGTATTTTTTCTGCAGCAATTTGTAATCCGCAACAAGGCAAAATTTTCTTTACTTAGTATTTCCAATGGCTGAATTAAAAAGTATTGGTATAGGGTGTAGCTTTGACCTGTGCCTATGGCTTTGTACCCAGAGGAAATTTTTTTTGTGTGTGTGTGTGAATTCTTGCCTTTAAGATGTGTGCCAATGCATAGTTCTAATAGTTCTTAATAATAAAAGCCCAGAATCAGATATTGGAAAAATTCTGAAAGATCAGAGAGATGAAGGACCAAAACCATAGCCATCTTACCTTTCTACTTCCCAGTTGAAAAGAGACTAGGTTCCTGCTTACTCCTGCCTTATCACTTCCTCTCTCTGTTCAGTCATATCTCTTTCTGTCTGTCTGTACAGACTTCCAGACCTCTTTGTTTAGCTAGTCGCTAGCTTTACCCTCTGATCTTCAGAAAAGCTTTATTTTTACTAACAAGATATTGCCACAGTCCTCTGTGCCTGAAAATTCTGCCTAGCAATTGCCTATTTAGCTTTTTATTAAACCAATTGGAGTGACATATTTACATAATATACAAAAAGATTATTTCACAACAAAGAAATATAACTCATATAAAAAGTTAAAAGAATTTTTTTTCTGATCTGTAGAATCTGAAAAATATAAATGCAGAGAAAACAAGTAGAGTTTACCCCAAAAGAATGATAGGAGAATTAGGGAGATGTTAGTCAAAGAGTATCTGCTATCAGTTAAACAATTAATAGTGTTTTGAAGCTAACATGTCCCAACAGCCATAGTCAGTGATATTGTAAATGTTTTGAAAGTAAAATTTTTGGTTTTGGTGCTTGAGACTCAGCCCAAGGATTTACATATACTTATCAAGTACATTACTATGAGCTATAATTCCTTCCCTGAGAATATATGTTGACTATTTTTATAACACATGGACACACACAGAGACACAGAGGGAAGGTTGGGGGAGGAGAGAGTAATTTGTGTGAAGACAAATGTATTAATTTTGTTCAGTGCAGTAATCATTTTACCATGTGTGTATATCATATTATATATCTTAAATTCATAAAATTAAAATAGAAATATCATATGTACTGCATGTCTTTCTTCTGAATATGTATGTACTTAAGGAATATGAAATAAGTATATCAAATACATATCTTTACTTGCATGTTTATAGCAACTTTACTCATAAACAAATAGTATTTGGAAATAAGCTAGGTATGTCCATGTCTGTAATTCAAGTACCTAACATAAAGAGAGATTGATCTTTAGTTTCTTGCCAGCCTGAGCTATATAATAAATTACAGGTTGGACCGGGCTATGCATATAGCAATTTTCAGTTTGAAATAAAACTATAAATAAAAGAACAATTAAGTAAAAACACGAATACAACTTATGTGACTTTGTTATGTCTTAGTGAACAAAAAATATACAACAAAGTTCAGTATGGTGACCCAATGGGCTTTACTGGAGAAATATGGATAAGAAGTTACTTACTAAACAGAAATGACTCAAAGACAAATCCATCACCCAAATCTACCCATCATGGACCTTGGAACACACAGCTCTAAGTGGGTTGTTTCCACCAAATCCTTCCCCCCAGTGCTCAGGGAACACTTCATAAAACGAGGCAGAGTGTAAGAGTTAGAGGTAATGGAGTACCCTATGGATATAAGGCCTTCTAAACCAACATGATCAAGCCTCACATGAACTTACAGGAACTGAATCAGCAAGCATAAGTCCTGCAAAGTTCTATGCCAAGTCTTCTGCATACTTTATTATGGTTTCCAGTTCAGAGTTTTTATGGAACTTCTAAGTACACAAATGAATGGTTCTTTTACCTTCTTTTGAGCTCTTTTCCTTCTATTTATTTGCTGTGTCCAAATCCAATGTGACAGTTTTTGTTTTAATTTATTTTTAAATTTTATTTTGTTATGTCTTATTAATATCCCTTAGAAACCTTCCCCCCCCCCCCCAAAAAAAGAAACCTTTTTCCCTAATTAGAGATAGATGTGGATCTGGGTGATAGGGAAGGTGGAGAGGAATTAGAAGGAAGAAAGGGAGGGGAAACTTTTATCAGGGTATATTATGCAAGTAAAAAATTTTTCAATAAATTTTCAAAAGAGAAAAGCACAAAAAATCCTTATTATTTTTAAAACTCAAGTTTTTACATAAGTTTCCTTCTCTGCTTTACAATCAGTTGTCACTATTTTGATTAGATCCACAACTTTTTAGTTAAGTAAAATATAAATATGAATCAAATAGACAATTTACTTATATATAGTACTTAGGTGGTTTTGGTGATTGAAAATGAACTAACATTTTCAAACTTTGCAATTTTTAGTTTTAGAAATATATTATTGCTGTTGAGCCTCCAGTTTGTGGCCAGAAGAGTGTTTAGTAATGACTTTCACATTCTGCAGGTCGAAAGCATCATATTGTAGTATATGAGAGTCCTTTAAAAATGTAATCAAGTCAATTTTTAGTGTAATCAGTCATTTGTCATGGCTGACTGCCAAATGGTTTGGTCAATGGTAATAGGCTGTCATTCCAAGGAAAACTCACCCAGAAAATTATAGAGTATAACTGCTTGCTTGAAACTTTTATATTTAATTTTTGATAAATGTTGTTTCATGGAAAGAATTATAACTTGTGTTTATTATTTAGCATCAAATTAAAGTAATATTTGATTTTAGTCTATATGAAAAGATGATGCTGATTAAGCATAACAATAACACCTAGCTTATATTCTATTTATGACTTTTCTTCTCTGGGAAGTGTTAATTTTTTTTTTTAAGATACACAGTTTTAACTGGACTCCTGTACTCTTGGGTATCCCTGAGGGGAACCTGAAAGCAGTCCACACTACCAACCACTCAGGTGTTTATCTTTTGGGGATCAGTTTAAATAGCCTGGGGGTGTGGTCTTGACCTTTTCTGGGGAGGAGTCAAGGTTTGGTGGGCTCCCTTGACCCTCCTCTGAGAGGGGTCAAGGTGCAAAGGGCACAGGGGCAGGGCCTCCAAAGATGGAGGCTAGAGACCAGGATTTACAGAAAGAGATCAAATTTTGTGTGGTGTGAATTTTGAATTTTGATTATAAAAAGGTAGAGAATATTAGTCACTGGGTTAATAGAGAAAATATGTATAAATTAAGCAAAATACATAAAAGACCTCCATGTATTTTGTTTTCTATTATTTGACATCACTTGTTAACTATAGAGCTGTGTGCTGAGAACACATAAGGAGTTAAACTCTTTTTTTTTTTTTTTTTAAACTCTTAAAGCAATTGGAATTTTGTGGAAAATGTGAAAGCCACAAACTGTTGTCATGGCTTCTATTCAGGTGTAAAAAGATGCCTAACATACACATTGAGAGTTAGAGTGTATACTGAAGGGTGTTAAATAATGGTTCATTGTAATTTGTAACCAGGTGAAGCTTGAACATATAGATCGAAGACTTTTAAAGTGAAAAGTGAATATAAAGATATATACAGAGCATTGGTTGTCTCCTCTCTAGAAGAAAAAGACAATTTGACTAGAAATTGTCTTAAATGATGACCTAAAGAATAGAGATTTAGTCTTTTGGACACCTAGGCCAGATCTTAAGAGGCGATAAGCTATCCCAACAATCTCCATAAATCTCTGTGACAGTTTCAAGATACTATAGGGCACTTACTGAATTTGGTCCATTACTCAAATGAAGCGTTTCACATGAATTTAATCTTCTTTCTTTTACCTATACTTATTAGATTTATTTTGCCTTACAAAACTGACCTGAAGACTTAATGTAACACATATACCAAAGTAGTATCCAATGACAGTATACAAGAAGATACTAAAGAAAAACAGAAATGTCTTGTAATTTATATACAGAAAATGTAGGCAAGGAATGAAACAAATAGGCCAAATAATATGGACCATTAGACCAGTTAGAATTTAAGAGGTTAAACAAAGTCTCTGGGAAATATCAAGCTGGTACTTATAGACTGACATTAAAACCACCATTCATTAATATGTTCTATAAAAATTTATTGAGTGCCTAGTATATGCTAGTTATAAGTAGTTCACACTTTCATGAAAATTATTTTTGAGTAATTTTCCAAGAAAAGAAGCATTTACTTAATTCTCTTTGTTCTCTTATTAGACCATCTTATAAAAAAAGTCATGTATTGTGAAATAATAGCTAATCGTGTTTGAGAAAATACAATACAATATATTTGACAGGAAAATATTTGAGAGCATACATTTAGATTCAATGATATTTTTTATGTTGTGATGTCCCACTTTTTACAACAAACATATTTGCTCATTATATTCTTTATATCATCTGATAATTTTTACTCTAATTGTCTTATTAATATAATTACTTTGCTTTCATGTGATAGTAACATTACTTTTTACCTATGATCCATATATTAACAACTACCTTGTCCTAAAACATTAATTTATATACTAATCACAAAACATAAGACACAGGTGTGGAGACACACAATCATAACCATAGCATTTGGATAGCTGAGTCAAGGGCATCATTTGTTCCACATCTGCTTGGCAGGCATAATAAAATGCTGTCTCAACAAAAACAAAATAAACAAAACAAGAAAATCAATCAATGTTCCCATTGGAGTCAAACAGTTACATTTTGATTCTAATTTTAAATTTTCTCTGGCTAAGAGGAAATATTCAGGATAAAAGAAAACAAGTATCTCTTATTTATAAATAAGGTTTCTTGGAGACAATCAAATATATATTGTGAACAAAAATGACAGAGATTATACATTATATATATATATATATATATATATATATATTAGCAGTTTGGTTACTGGGAGTACAACTATGAATTGCTTTCTAAACATTTATTTATTCATTCTTAAAAAATTAATGTTTGTGCTCTTGAATGAGTTTATGTGTGCCACATGCATACATTTGTCAATGAAGGTGAGAAGAGGATGCCAAATCACATATGGACTGTTTTGTGCTGTCTGACATGGCTTCTAAGAACAAAACATGGGGCCTCCAGATGTGCTCTTAAACTGTGAGCCATCTCTCAACCCACTGAAAATTATGCTCTACAGAGTAAGTTAAAACCTAAATGAAGAAAAATTTAATGCTATAATCATTTTTAATTCAAGTATATTAAGTAATTTGAATATATGAATCTTTAAATCAGAAGAATTATTAAAATACAGAAATCCATTTAAAATGGAGTATAAGGGATAGATGAAAGAGAGGCAACTGAGCATAGAAGCGTAAATAACAGGGCCTTAGGATGATGTAAGGATAGCTGTTCAAACTGGTGTTTCATGGGACATAATTGCTAAAGAATCCTATGCATCCATCTTGCTCTACTACTTTCAGAAAAAAAAAATGTTTAGTGCTTAGACACTGAATTAATGAATAAATAAAATCATCACACATGGATTTGCCATTCAAGAATATTTAACATGGATGGAAGAAGGAGAAGGCAAGGAGGGAGCGAACTAGAGGGAACTAGAAGTCGAGATGGAGGACTAGGAAAGGAATATCTTGATTGGGGGAGTCATGATGAGACTAGCAAGAAACCTATCACAAGAGAAACTATCAGAAATCCACAAGGATGACCCCAGCTAAGACCCTAAACAATAGTGGTGAGGGGGCCTGAACTGGCCTTGTCCTGTTAGATTGATGACTACCTTAAATGTCATCATAGAACCTTCATCCAGTAACTAACTGATGGAAGTAGATGCAGAGAACCACAGCAGAGTATTGGGCTGAACTCCCAAAGTCCAGTTGAAGAGAGGGAGGAGTGAGAATATGAGCAAAGAGGTCAAGACCATGATGGGGATACCCACTGAAACAACTTACCTGAGCTAATGGAAGCTTACCAACTCTGGCTTGATAGTGAGGGATTCAGCATAGGACAAAATTAGGCACTCTGAATGTCCCTGACAATTGTATGGCTGGGGCAGAGTGTGGGGACCCTGGCAGTGAGACCAGGATTTATCCCTACTGCTTATCCTGGCATTTTGGAACCCATTCTCTTTGGAGGGATACCTTGCTCAGCCTAAATATAGTGGGGAGGGACTTGGTCCTTCCTCAAAGCAATGTGCTAGACTTTTTTGACTTTCCATGGAAAGCCTTATCCTCCCTAAGGAGTGCAGAGAGAAGTGAATATTTAAAGTCAATTGCTTAGAAATGAGAAGGAACCATAGAATTTGGGGTAATACAGCATGGAAAACTACCATTTGGTTTTTAAACTTGAGTAATGCAAGCCCACTATGCCAAATAAATAAAATAAGAATTAGATACTTTCCATTTTTAATTTAATATTTAAAGTTTTCAACAGGCTAGACTTGCCTGGAACTTAGTATATATTCTGGGATCACAACAGACTCCATTTTTTGCTTCACTTTCTCTTTTCTAAAATTTTTTATTGATACTTATTGAGCTCTACATTTTACTCTGCTCACCTTACTGCCTCTCCCCTCCCCCATTCAACCCTCCCCCCAATGTCTCCACACTCCCAATTTACTCAGGAGATCTTGTCTTTTTCTACTTCCCATGTAGATTAAATCTATGCAAGTCTCTCTTAGGGTCCTTATTTTTGTCTAAGTTTTCTGGGATTGTGGTTTGTAGGGTGGCTTTTTTTGCTTTATGTTTAAAAACCATCTATGAGTGAATACATGTGATAATTGTCTTTCTGTGTCTGGGTTACCTCACTCAAAATAATGTTTTCTAGCTCCATCCATTTTCCTGCAAAATTCAAGATGTTATTTTTTTTCTGCTGTGTAGTACTCCATTGTGTAAATGTACCACATTTTCCTAATCCATTCTTCAGACGAGGGGCATTTAGGTTGTTCCCAGGTTCTGGCTATGTCAAACAAAGCTGCTATGCGCAAAGTTGAGCACATGTTCTTGTGGCAAGATTGAGCATCCTTTGGATATATACCCAAAAGTGGTATTACTGGGACTTGAGGAAGGTTGTTTCCTAATTTTCTGAAGAATTGCCACATTGACATCCAAAGGGGTTGTATCAGGTTGCTTTTCCCACCAAGAATGAAAAAGTATTCCCTTTTCCCCACAACCTCTCCAACATAAGTTGTCATCAGTGTTTTTGATCTTGGCCATTCTTACAGGTATAAGATGGAATCTCAGAGTTGTTTTGATTTGCATTTCTCTGATGACTAAGGATGTTGAACATTTTCTTAAGTGTCTTTCAGCCATTTTATTTTCCTCTGTTGAGAGTTCTCTGTTTAGGTCTGTACTCCATTTTGTTATTGAATTATGTGTTCTTTTGGTGTCTAATTTTCTAGAGTTCTTTGTATATTCTAGACATCAGACCTCTGTTTGATGTGGGGTTAGTGAAGATCTTTTCCCATTCTGTAGGCTGTCATTTTGTCTTGCTGACCATGTCCTTTGCTTTACAGAATCTTTTCAATTTCAGGAGGTCCCATTTATTAATTGTTTCTCTCAGTGTCTGTGCTACTGGGGTCATATTTAGGAAGTGGTCTCCTGTGCCAATGTGTTCAAGTGTACTTCTAATTTTCTCTTCTATAAGTTTCAGTGTGGCTGGCTTTATGTTGAGGTCTTTGATCCATTTGGACTTGAGTTTTGTGCATGGTGATAGATATACATCTATTTTCATTCTTCTACATGTTGATATCCAGTTATGATAGCACCACTTGTTAAATATACTTTCTTTTTTCCATTTAATATTTTTTGCTTCTTTGTCAAAAATCAGGTGTTTGAAGATATGTGGATTGATATCCGGGTCTTCTATTTGGTTCTATTTGTCCCCCTGTCTGTTCTTATGCCAATACCTGGCTGTTTTCAGTATTGTAGCTCTGTAGTAGAGTTTGAAGTAAGGGATTGTGATATCTCCAGAAGTTCTTTTATTGTACAAGATTGTTTGTGCTATTGTGGGGATTTTTTTTTTCTATATGAAGTTGAGTACCATTATTTTAAGGTCTTTGAAAAATTTTGCTGGGATTTTGCTGGGCATTGATTTGAATCTGCCTCACTTTCTAATGATAAGCCTCTAATATGTCATTGCTCTTTTGATAGTACATTATGCACTTAGAAAATACTTCTTTACTTTTGTTTTTCAATAACTAGCGTGATGATAATGGAATAAATATTGAAGTTACTTCAACATTATCACTTTCTTCATTATACTTTTGATAACCTTTTTATAAATTAAGATACTGGTTTTGCTCAGTTACTACAAAATTTGACAATGTCTCAATTCTAAATGTGTTAAGATGTTATTAACCAATATTTTCATGTTAACTTATTTATTTTATATCGCAAAATGCATTTTCCCTTCCCTCCTATCCTCCAATTCCCTCCCCACTCCCACATCCCCCCTCATCTGATCCTACTTTGTTTCTGTTTATAAAGGGGCAGGCCTCCTGTGTATCAACAAAGCCTGTATGGTATATCAAGTTGCAGTAAGACTAGGCTCATCCCGTTGTTATTAGACTGGGCAAAGCAATACAATAGGTGGAACAGGTTCCCCAAAGCCAGCCAAAGCATTAAGGACAGCCCTGATCCCATTGTTATGAGTCCCACAAGTAGCCCAAGATATGTAGTATGTAGTTCTCTCTCTCTCTCTCTCTCTCTCTCTGTCTCTCTCTCTCTCTCTCTCTCTCTNAGAGAGAGGAAAATAGTTCTCTCTCTCTCTCTCTGTCTCTCTCTCTCTCTCTCTCTCTCTCTCTCTGTCTCTCTCTCTCTCTCTCTCTCTTTCTTGCTCTCTTACACACACACACATGCACACACTCGTGCATGCACACACACATGTATATAGGGTGGCTTAAGTCAGTCACATTCAGGCTTCCTGGTTGTTGGTTCATACTATAGTTTCTATGAGCCAGGTTAGTTTTTACTTTTGTGGGTTTTTTTGTGATGCCCTTGACCTCTCTGGCTCCTACAATCCTTGTTCCCACTCTTGAGTATGATTTCCTGATATGGGCCTATTGTTTTGCTCTGGAATCTGCATCTGTTTTCATCAGTTTTTGTATGATGGCTCTCTGATGACAATTGGGGTAGTCACTAATCTGATCACAGTATTTTACTGAACATTTTTGAATCCATATTCATCAGTGACGTAGGCCTGTATGCTTTATTATTATTGTGTCTTTACCTGGTTTTGGTATTAGCTTGATGTTGGCTTCATAAAAGTTATGTTGCCTGCTTTTATTCCATCTTTCCTTCCCTCCCTCCCTCCCTTCCTCCCTCCCTTCCTCCCTCCCTCCCTCTGTCCTTCCTTCCTTCTTTTTTTCCCCTTCCTTCTAAATATCTATGATGCTAGGAGTCTTATCTGCAGTCGCCTTCATGGATTCGAGGGAATTTACCTTTCATCAGGTTTCTATCTGTTCCTAAAAATCCCTCTATTTCCAGTCATCTCTCTAAGTACTGTACCCCTCTATCCCTCTCCCAACCTCATCCCTTAATTTCCCATCCCCACCTGCACCCTGGCCATATGAAGATCTGTCTATTTCCTATTCCCAGGGAGATCCCTGCATCCTTAGCCCTCCTTGTTACCTAGTCTCTCTGAATTTGTAGATGGTAACATAGTTACCTTCACAATTAGTATCCAATCATGATTGTCTTCATAACATGTTTGTTTTCTGTATCTATGTTGACTAACTCAGGATGATTTTTTTCTAGTTCCATCCATTTGCCTTCTAATTTCATGATGCCCTTGTTTTCAACAACTAAGTAACATTCCATTGTGTAAATGTTCCATATTTTCTTTATCCATTCTTTGTTTAAGAGGCATCTAGTTTGTTTCTAGGTTCTTGCTATTACAAATAAAGCTCCTATGAACATAGTTGATCATGTGTCCTTGTGGTATGATAGAGCATTTTTTGTGTATATGTTGAAGAGTGGTATAGCGACATCTTAAGATAGATTTACTTCAAATTTTCTGAGAAACCACTGTATTAATTTCCAAACTGGCAGTATAATTTTACACTCCCACCAGAATGTTACCCTTGCTCTACATCCTCTCCAGCATAAGCAGTCATTTCTGTTTTTGATCTTAGTCATTCTAATAAGTGTAAGATGAAAACTCAGTCATCTTGATTTACATTTCCCTGATGGCTTAAGAAAGATTTCTTTAAGTGTTTCTCTGATGTTTGAGATTCCATTGTGAATTTTTTTTTGGTCTGTACAGCATATATTTTAAACTGCATTATTTATCTGTTTGCTGTCTAGTTTATTGAGTTCATTAC
Source organism: Alexandromys fortis (assembly GCF_014885135.2). Classification (NCBI taxonomy): domain Eukaryota; kingdom Metazoa; phylum Chordata; class Mammalia; order Rodentia; family Cricetidae; genus Alexandromys; species Alexandromys fortis. The sequence continues at coordinate 1,030,987 of NW_026068198.1, forward strand.
CTGCTTTGGAAATCAGGTCTTTGTCAGAATTGGAGTTGAAGAAGAGAGGGTGTCCTGGTGAATGTGTTCTGGCATGTGTTCCTTTCTACAGTGGTTGGAATGCTAGGCATTACATTTGAATGGTCTGTTCTTGGGTGGTGCTCAGGTAATCTCAGTTTGTGGTTCCTCTGTAGACCAGGCTGGCCTCAAGTTTACAGAAATATGCTTGCCTCTGCCTCTTGGGTGCTGTGATAAAAGACATATACCACCACCACCCAGCGAGGTGTGTTTCTTATATGCAGAATAAGGATGAATCCTGTTCTCATATACATTCTTTCATTTCTTATCTTTTTATTGGTAAATTGAGACCATTTATACTGAGAAATATTATTGACTGGTGATTATTGATTCCTGTTATTTGTTGTTGTTTTCGGTGATGGTAGTGATAGTGGTAGTGTGTATGTTGATGATAGTGATAGTGGTAGTGTATATGTTTGTGTGTGTGTGTCCTTTATTTGAGTCTTGCTGGTAAGGGCTTATCTAGTATTTGTGTTTTCCTGGGTGTAGAAAACTTCATTGGGTTAGAATTTTCTTTTTTGCACCTTCTGTGGAGCTGGATTTGGCGATAGTTATTCATTAAATTTGACTTTTCCCTCTGACAGATGTAGGATTGGTGAAGATTTTTTTTTCCCATTCTGTAGCCTGCCATTTTGTCTTAATTACTTTTTCCTTTGCCTTACAGAAGCTTTTCAGTTTTAGGAGGTCCCATTTATTAATTGTTGATCTCAGTGTCTGTGCTACTGGTGTTATATGTAGGAAGTGGTCTCCTGTGCCCATGCATTCACGGCTACATCCCACTTTCTCTTCTATCAGGTTCAGTGTAATAGGATCTACTTAGACTTCAGTTTTGTGAAGGGTAATAGATAAGAATCTGTTTGCAGCCTTCTACACAATGGCATCTAGTTATGCCAGCACCATTTGTTGAAGAGGTTTTCTTTTTTACATTGTACAGTTTTGATTTCTTTCTCAAATATTAGGTGTTCATAGGTGTGTGGATTTATATCATGGTCTCCAATTTGACTCCATTGGTCCATAAGGCTGTTTTTATGCCAATACCAAGCTGTTTTTTATTACTATAGCTCTATAGTACAGCTTGGAGTCAGGGATGGTGATGCTTCCAGAAGCTCCTTTATTTTACAGGATTGTTTTAGATATCCTGGGTTTTCTGTTTTTCCACGAGAAGTTGACTATTGTTCTTCTGGGATTTGTGAAGATTTGTGCTGGTATTTTGATGGGGATTAAACTGAATTTGTAGACTGCTTTTGGTAAGCTTGCCATTTTTATTATGTCAGTCCTACCTAGCAATGAGCATTGGAGATCTTTCCATTTTTGGATATCTTCTTTGATTTTCTTCATGTGTAAATTTCTTGTCATACAGGTCTTTTGTTTTGTTTTATTTATTATTAGCTATCCTATATTATTCTTGTCTATTGTAAAGGGTGATATTTATCTGATTTCTTTTTTGATACATTTATCATATGAGGGCTACTGTTTATTTTAAATTAATCTTCGATCCTGGCACATTGTTTTTTTTTTTTTTTGTTTTTTTTCCTTTATATAAAGCCTTTTTCTTTTTTTTTTTTTTTTTTTTTCTTTT
>NW_026068198.1:1039947-1041893 GCF_014885135.2 Alexandromys fortis
AAAAAAAAAAAAAAAAAAAAAACAACGGCTGTAGAGCTATAGATAGGAACACTTGCTAGAACACACTCACCTGGACACCCATAGACAAATGTCAGCCTACCTAAAACCTCAGAAACCCCTCACCCTCACCTTTACTTCTATAAAAACACTATTCTAAGTGAGCTGGGGGAATTTCAGTTATTCCAATACGTTGGACATACAGAGAGACCAAGTTTGTAAACTTGATTAAAATAAAGGCTTTTTGCTTTTACATATGGGACTCCGTCTCATTGTTGGCTTTTGTGGGGACTTTGTGGATTTGGGCATAGCACAAAACATCAAAATACCAAATTATCCAATGAGACATGGGATACTGTGGGACAATTGTCTTATATCCTGTCACTCGTATTTTTTTTTTTTTTAAATAAAATACTGATTGGCCAGTAACCAAGCAGGAAATATAGGCAGGTCAAACTGAAACCAGAGAATTCTGGGAAGAAGAAAGGGTCAGTCTGCAGTCATCTCCCAGCTGCAGAGGAAGCAAGATGAGAATGCCTCACTGATAAAAAAGAAAAAAAAAAGAAGAAAAAGAAAAGGTACCAAACTACGTGGCTAACACAGACAACAATTATGAGCTAATTTAATATGTGAGAAAAAGTTAACAAGAAACTTGAGCTAAAAAGTCAACCGCATTTTTTGATTGGGTTAATTAGCATTTTAAAATCTAGTTTATTCAGTTCTTTATATATTTTGGAGATCAGACCTCTATCTGTTGCAGGGTTGGTGAAGATCCTCTCCAAATCAGTAAGTTGCCTTTTTGTCTTAATGGCAGTGTCCTTTGCTTTGCAGAAGCTTCTCAGTTTCAGGAGATCCCATTTATTCAACGTTGCCCTTATTGTCTGTGCTATTGGGGTTATACATAGGAAGTGGTCTCCTGTGCCCATGTGTTGTAGGGTACTTCCCACTTTCTCTTCTATCAGGTTCAGTGTGTTCAGATTGATATTGAGGTCTTTAAGCCATTTGGACTTGAGTTTTGTGCATGGTGATACATATGGATCTATTTTCATTCTTCTGCAGGTTGACATCCAGTTCTGCCAGCACCATTTGTTGAAGATGCTTTCTTTCTTCCATTGTATACTTTTAGCTCCTTTGTTGAAAATCAGGTGTTCATAGTTTTGTGGGTTAATAACCGTGTTTTCTATTCGATTCCATTGGTCGACTTCTCTGTTTTTATGCCAATACCAAGCTGTTTTCAATACTCTAGCTCTGTAATAAAGTTTGAAGTCAGGGATGGTAATGCCTTCAGAAGTTCCTTTATTGTATAAGATTGTTTTGGCTATCCTGGGTTTTTTTGTTTTTCCCTGTAAAGTTGATTATTGTTCTCTCAAGGTCTGTGAAGAATTTTGTGGGATTTTAATGGGGATTACAATGAATTTATAGATTGCCTTTTTAAAAATGGGGTACTGAACTGAACAGGGAATTCTCAACAGAAGAAGTTCAAATGGCCAAAAGACACTTAAGGTCATGCTCAAGCCCCTTAGCGATCAGGGAAATGCAAATCAAAACAACTTTGAGGTACCATCTTACACCTGTCAGAATGACTAAAATCAAAAACACCAATGATAGTCTTTGCTGGAGAGGATGTGGACATTGCTGGTGGGAATGCAAACTTGTGCAACCACTTTGGAAATCAGTATGGCAGTTTCTCAGGAAATTTGGGATCAACCTACCCCAGGATCAAGCAATACCACTCCTGGGAATATACCCAAGAGATGCCCTATCATACTACAAAAGCATTTGTTCAACTATGTTCATAGCAGCATTATTTGTAATAGCCAGAACCTGGAAACAACCTAGATGCCCCTCAATGGAAGAATGGATAAAGAAAGTGTGGAATATATATGCATTAGAGTACTACGCAGTGGTTAAAAAAAAAAAAAAAAAAAAAAAAAAAAAAAAAAAAAAAA
>NW_026068198.1:1041963-1071773 GCF_014885135.2 Alexandromys fortis
AAAACAATGACATCTTGAAATTTGCATGCAAATGGATGGAAATAGAAAACACTATCCTGAGTGAGGTAACCCAGACCCAAAAAGATGAATATGGTATGTACTCACTCATTAGTGGATTTTAGCCATAAATAAAGGATATTGAGCCTATAATTCATCATCCTACAGAAGCTAAATAGGAAGGTGAACCCAAAGAAAAACATGTAGTTATCCTAGTGGATATTGGAAGTAGATAAGATTGCCAGGCAAAAATTGAGAACTTGTGGGTGGGGTTGGGGTGGGGGTAATGGGAAATGGGGAGAGAAGTGAGAAGGGAAGGATGGGGAGAGCTTGGGGGAAAGGGATAGTTGGGATGGAGAAAGGGTGGATATGGGAGCAGGGAAGTATTTATCTTAATTAAGGGGCCCTTTTAGGGTTGGCAAGAGACTGGACTCTAGAGGGGTTCCCAGATGTCCAAGGAGATGTCTCTAGTTTGTTTCTTGAGCAGCTTGAGGAGAGAGCACCTGAACTGGCCCTATCCTATAGCCACACTGATGAATATCTTGCATATCACCATAGAATCTTCATCTGGCGATGGATAGAGTTAGAGACAGAAACTCACATTGGAGCACTGGATTGAGCTCCCAAGGTTCAAATGAGGAACAGAAGGACAGAGAACATGAGCAAGGAAGTCAGGACCACGAGGGGGGCACCCACCCACTGTGACAGTGGGGCTGATCTAATGGGAACACACCAAGGCCAGCTGGACTGGGACTGATTAAGCATGTGATCAAACCGGACTCTCTGAATGTGGTTGACAAGGAGGGCTGACTGAGAAGCCAAGGACAATGGCACTGGGTTTTGATTCTACTGCATGTACTGGCTTTGTGGGAACCTAGTCTGTTTGGATTCTCACCTTCCTAGACCTGGATGGAGGGGGGAGGATATTGGACTTCCCACAGGGCAGGGAACCCTGACTGCTCTTTGGACTGGAGAGGGAGGGAGAGGGGGAATGGGGAAGGGGAAGGAGAAGGGAAATGGAAGGAGGGGAGGAGATGAAAATTTGTAATAATAATAATAATAATAAAAAGAAAAAATTAACCAGTTTAGGATTAATGTAGACCTCTGTGTGTTTCTATGAGACTGAATGGATGTGGGACCTGGCAGGACAGAAATCTCCCACTACAATTAGGTGCAGATGTAAATAAAAAATTCTTAACAGAAGAATCTCAAATGGCTGGAAGACATCTTAGGGATTGCTCAACATCCTTAGTCATCATGGAAATGTAATCAAAATGACTCTGAGATATGATTTTACACATGTTAGAATGTCTAATATCAAAAACAATGATGATAGGCTATTTTGGAGACTATTTTGAGTAAGAACACTCCTCACTGCTTATGGGAGCACAAACTTGTACAGCCACTTTGAATAGCATATGCAGAGATCCAAAACCAAGCAATAGGCCAATCTCTGGGAGTCCAGTCGAAGAGAGGGAGGATAGATTTTATGAGGAAGGTAGGGGTCAACACCATGAAGGGGAAACCCACAGGGACAGCTGACCTGATCTTATGGGAGCTATTGACTGTAGACTGACAGCTGGATGCCTACATGGACCCAAACTAGACCCTCTGCATGTGAGCAACAATTGTTTAGCTTGGTAGGTTTGGTGGGTCCCTAACAGTGGAATTAGGATCTGTCCCTGGTGCAAGAGCTGGCTTTTTGGAGCCCATTCCAGATGGTGGGAAACCTTGTTCAGCCTTGATGCAGGAGTAAGGGGCTAGGTCCTGCCCGAACTTAATGTGCCAGTTATTGTTGACTCTTAGAGGAAGAATGGGCCTGTTTGTTGCTCCCAGCCACCTGGCTAGCTTACACCCAAAATAACCACACAGAAACTGTATTAATAAAAACACTGCTTGGCCCATTAGCTCTAACTTCTTATTGGCCAACTCTTACATCTCAATTTAACCTATTTCTGTTAATCCATGCATCACCACACAGCAGTGGTATATCTGGTAAAAGTCTAACCAGCATCCATCTCAGGTGGAGGATCCATGGCATCTCTCCCGTATTCTGCCTCTCTTCCTCCCAGCATTCAGTCTGTCTTCTCTGCCTACCTAAGTTCTGCCCTATCAACTAAGTCAAGGTAGTTTCTTTATTCATTAACTAATGAAAGCAGCATATAGAAGGACATCCTATATCATTTTATTCCCCATGGGAGGCCTTACCCTTTCTGAAGAGTAGATGGGGATGAGTTTGGAGGAAGAAGGGGGAGTGGGAGGAGAAGAGGAATGGGTATTGTGGTTAGTATGTAAAATATTTGAAATAATAGGAGCGGCGGGGCTGCGTCCCCAGCACCCCGGCCACCTGGCTAGCTTATGCCCGAAATAACAACACACAAACTGTATTCATTTAAAGACTGCTTGGCCCATTTCTATCTAGCCTCTTCTAGGCTAATTCTCACATATTAATTTAGCCCATTTCTAATAATGTGTGTAAGCACCCCAAGGTGCGTTTCCCGGGAAGATTCTAGCCTACGTCCATCCTGGGTCTGAGCTTCATGCGTCTGCCTCAGAGTGCAGAGCTATCGCGTCTACCCAGGAGAGCTGAGCATGGCATCGCTGCTACAGAGAGCAGAGCTGTTGAGTCTCTCCGAGGATTCTTACCTCACTTCCTCTTCCTCCTGTTTACTCCTCCCACCTATGTTTTAACCTATTAGGGCAAGCAGTTTCTTTATTTAATTAACCAATGACCTTCCTTCTTCATAAAATGAATAAAAAATTTAAATAAAAACTGCTAAAATTACATGACAACATTTTAAAGCAAGTGTAATTAAACTGACTCTATGAAGTTAAATTCTCACAGTTCTTTTGGAACTTTATTTGTCACTCATAAAATAGCAATATGATTATTCACAGTTATAGGGTTTAGTGTCTATCTTCTTTCCAAAAGAAAGGACTGCAGACACCAATGGTGTAAGTGAGATTTAGACTAGTGATACCAAATGAAGCAGAGATGGATTTGCTGCCCTAAAATTGATTGTCAGTGTCAGGTATTTATTAATATTTTGACTTTGAATTTTAGAAATTGAAGCTGATGCCACTGAGAGCAAATTATTATAAGTCAGGTATGTTGCTATCCAATATACAATGCAGAAAATCCTTGCTATAAATCTGCATTCTATGCTTCTGTGTTGTTCCTATGCATAGTTGCCATCCAAAGATCTTTTTTCACTATTCCTCATCATTAATAATTCCAGCTTGCAATTGTTATTTTATTCTGTCTTCAAACCCCCTGGTGTTTTTACTCCATTTTTCCTTGATTAGATATAGAATATTGATGCTATATTAGACATAGAATCTTGATTAGATATAGAATTTTGATTCAACGTGGCCTCAAACTTGGAATATTTTTGCCTCAGGCTTCTCAGTGCTTGCTCTACAGTCATGTAGCACCATTTCGAGAGTCTTTTTTATAAAGAGTGTATCTTTTAATGAGACCCTAGAAATGAAAAAAAAAATTCTGTGTTTCCTGCCTATCTCGTTTGCCTAACACCTTCTTTTCTTTTATGTCTCAGCTTATATGCATTATTTGTTTCTCTTGATTAAATACGTTTGTCTTTTTTATATGCCTTAAGAGGACTTAATTATTTTCCTTGATATCATTACTTTACACAACCATTTAATTGTTTTATTCACTATTTTCTTCCCCACTAGATTATAAACTCCATGATGATGGAAATTATTTTAATTTTATCATCAGCAACATTTGGCTTAGTACTCAGTACATACTTGTCAGGTGAATTAATGAATGAATTATTTGGTGAGCTAGTTATAGTCCTTGAAGCTTTTCAGATAAAAGTCTATAAGTTTCAGAATTTTAATGGTGGTTCATGTTTACTTTAAATATATTTTATGGTGTCATAAAATGCATCAAGATAATTTCTCATGATATTCTTTAGATCTGGGTAATTATTAACATAGTTTATGAACATATTCAGTAATAAAATTTCCCTAGTTTTCAGGAGCTTACCACGGCTATTAACATATAAATATAAGTTTCTGAATTTATGTGACAAACTTATATGATATTCATTCTAGGCAGATACTGAGATGGTGGAGCATGGGTTGTTTATCAAGAAGAGAGACTATGAGATGAAGGAAAAGTCAGGCTAGAGAGAGGAAACAAATCTGTAATGCAACTCTGAGAAAACATAGGCTAATCAGAGAATTTTGCAATGAGCCATGTTCACCAACATTTCTCACGCAGAAATGGCTCCATATGGCTCACAGCATCTGAAGCTGACCTTGAAAAACCTGCTGCCACCTAAAGGTAATCAGCTGACAACCCTCACCTTGTCTTGGGAGCAAGTCCTGCCCTAATTTGCTATATAAGGTGTATATTATGAGCACCTAAATGTTTAAACTCATTTTTCCTAAAATCATTTCTCTTCTATAAGTAGTTATAGAAGGTGCCAGAAGTTAAATTCAAAACAACTCATTTCAATTTTAGACTTTATACTTGTAAATATAGTGTTACCTGTAGTGATATTTCATTTGTATTTTAATAAATACAGCTTTTCTGAAGATGGAAATGCAAAACAGCAACACTAGTCAGCCATATAGAGCAAACAGTGGTGGCACATACCTTTAATCCGAGCAGCCACACTAGTTACCCACAGATGCTGGGCAGTGGTGGTGAACATCTTTTTTCCTAGGACTAGAGAGGAATATAAGACTGGATGAGAAAGGAACTTGTTCTCTTTTAGTCTGGATATTTTGTACAGGTAAGAGCTTTCTAGTAACTTGGCTGTTTTGCTTTTATGATCTTCAAATTGAACCCTAATATCTGTCTCTGAGTTTTTTTATTCATGCTACAATTACATGCCCTGTCCCACTAGAATTATATACACACTAGGAATAAGAAAGCAATCTGCATATGCATTTTCAGTGGCCATTTCTAATAATTCAGCAACTGAAACTTATTTGTGTGTGTGTGTATTAACCTTAAATGTAAATGTGATTATATACATGTGTAGACAATTCACACACACAAAATACTATAGATATTGTTGATGTGGGATTTCCCTCTGTATGCTATGAATATGTTTTATCACCATTAGTTAATAAAGAAGCTACTTAGGCCTATTGCAGGGCACAATATAACAAGGTGGGAAATCTAAGTTGAGAAAGAGGAGGAAAGAATGCAGAGTCAGAGAGATGTCTTGTATCCACCCAAGAAGCAAGAGGTAACAAACCTTGTTGTAAACTATAAAATAATACAGACCTATTAATCTAAGATGTAAGAGTTAGCTAGAAATATGCCGGAGCCATCAACCAAACCGTGTTGCAATTAATACAATTTTGTGTGATTATTCGGGTCTGTGTGACTTGAAAATGAAAGAACAGTCTCCGCTTAAATATTGCAGATACTGTAAATTTCTTTCAAATAATTTTTGTCTTTAGAAGAAATCCATTATATTTAATTTGGTAAGTGTGCCTGGGTCTTTAGCAGATGGGTAAGGAATATTTATTTGTTTATTTGTAAATATTTATTTATTTAGAAGGATGGCACTGGGGTAATATTTTATACATGGATGTCTTACTTTACACAAAGTGTTAGCCATGCTTTAGTGGACACCAAAATGTCAAAACTAGGGTAACCAATCCATGCTCTACATTTTTTGTTCAGTTCCTTGTGTCACTTTTTTATCTCTCAAAGCTGCATATCTCAGACAAGTATTAGACCACTGAGGAAAAAATATGTAGATTTTATGAAGAATAAAATGGTGTTTTTAATCCTACTAAAATTTTCACAAGAAACAATTCATTTGGTGAAATCTGGGGCTATAAAAAGAGGAGGAGACAAAAAGGAGGAGACAGAAGAGAAGGCCATATTGAATGCCCCTGAAAAGATTACTTTTAGGTAAAACCTTAATTGATACACAGTATTCTAAGTAAAATAGTTTTAAAACTGATGGAAATTCTGTATCAGCTTGTCACACAGCTAGGTACTTAGTTCAATGCAGAAAACATATTATAGTACAATATTAGTAAGTCATTTACTAATTAAAACATAAACATTATAGACTTAAGATCCATCAATAGCTAATATTTCATAATCCAATATCTTTCTATATAGCTCTGCTCTTCTTAATTCATCTAAAACTGATTTTTTATCTCCTTAAAATATTTTAAATTTATTACTAGTATGTGTGCAGGTCAAGGTTGAGGTCAGAGTACAACTTGTAGAATTTAGCTCTCTCTCTCTACTATGAGGTCCCAAAGAATTGAACTCATCTCATCAGACTGCATGGCAGGCACATTCACTGTACTGTCAAGTTTCCTATTAACTTGCCATAAGCTAAAGACATTTGAGACGAGGGAATCTTCACTGAGAGAATTCCTCCACCAGATTGGACTGTGGTATATTTTCTTGAGGGTTGAGTGATGTTGGAAGGCTCAGCCTATTGTGAGTGATTTAACCCCTGAGTAGGTGCTCCTGGGATGTATAAGAAAGCATCCTGAGAAAGCCATGAAGGACACTCTTCTGTGGCCTCTGCATCAAGTTCCATCCCCAGGTTTCTGCCAAGACTTATTTGGAATTATAAGCTGAATTAAATCCTTTACTCCCCTAGTTGATTTTAGTCAATGATGTTTTATCATAACAGTAGGAAGCTAAAAAATATGTTTACCCACTGAGATACCTAACTAGCCCCTGCTGCAGGAGGACCTTCCGCTCCTTCAGCCACTATTGGCTGAAGGAGCGGAAAGTCCTCCCGCAGAAGCCCCCCCCCCCTTTTATTTTCTAAACTTACATACCATATGTTGATGTTTGTGGTGTCAAACTTTCCATGTTACAGAATATATGATGAAAACAGCTTGATGGGGGGCCAAACAGATCACATAATGGAGGGTAGAAATCCAAGAAAGGAAAAAGTCTTTGCCAGTGGCCTTTTTCCACACATACTTTTATTCCATTACCCCCCCAATCTATAAGATGTTATCTCTCAAACGCAGCAGGATCTCTCCCACAAACGAATTCTCTCTATAAAGGCTGTTCTTGACATATCTAAGGATCTGCCCTTAGGCTCTTCTTGATCAAATTGAGGAAGAGGAAATTAACACAGTATTAGTTAATTAATATTGGAGTTAGTCATTTATTGCCATGCAAATTATTTTCATATGAGCTTTAATTATATGTTAAATAAATTAACACTTCTCTTTAGTATAATTATATATGTCTAATATGGAGGTAGACAACTGGAATATCTTCTTTGCTAATAACTTCTGTAGAATGCAACTAATATCAAGTTCATGGTAAGTAAGTGGAAGGCACATTTATTTATTTATTTATTTTTTTCTGTCAGAACAGTAGGTTTTCTGGGGTACCTTAAACATGTTCATCTTTCCACTTGCTAAAATAATGAGAACCCTAAAGTTATTGAAAATTGTAGCAGTGATATAATTCAGGGAAAGATTTCCTTGTTAATCTAGGTCAAAGTGAAATAGTAGCTCTTACCTTCAAAAACAGATCACCTGCATTGGTTAGATTTCATCAAATTGATACAAACTAAAGTCCCCTGGAACTAGACAACCTCAATTGAGGGCTTATATTTATCAGGTTGTTCTGTGAAGGCCCAGTCAACCGCCAAATAAAAGAAAGATAGTTGAGAATGAACAATTGGTGGCACAAATCTTTAAGCAACATTTAGCTATAGTTTCTGTGTCAAGCTCCTGCACTGAGTTATTGCTAGACCTTACTCAAAGAAACAATGACACCCGGAAAAGTAACACAAAGTAAACCTTTTCACCCCCAAGTTGTTTTCAGTCATGCTGTTTATCACAGCAAAAGAAAGCAAAGTAGAACACCGCCACAACTGTTATAATATTTAACAAATCTAATTTTGATAGACATTTCAGTTCTTCAACTAGAAGTTATGTAAGTGAAATGAATATCTCTCTAAATATATATAGTGAAAAAAGAGTACCTTAGTAAGATACATAAATAGTCTAGTGACATTAGTGGCTATAACTTTAGGAAATAAAGATTACATATTTGTGATTTATGTGAATTGTATATATTTATGACCATCCTGGGCTATAGAGTGAGTTCTTGGCCAGCTAGGGTTACACAATTAAGCCAAGTATAAAAAAATAATACTAAAAGCTATGAATAGTACAAATTAAAATACACTTATTTAGATTATTTTATTTAGCTATATTTTAACCAAAAAGCATTTGAAATGCATTTACTAATGTTGAGATATATTTCTTATGGCATAGCTTTTAGGGCTTTGATAAATGATATTATATACTTTCAACCACTTTTAATTATCCTTAATAATGCCAAAAGGTTTAAAAGTGTTTTCAATGCTATTCAAAGTGGCTTGATGGCTATTAAAGGCTGAGTGCCTCTGCCTGAGAGAAATCTTGGCTGCTAACTTGGGTGATTATAGACATTCCTAAGGCTATTAAACTCATAAGGCTGTTAAAACATCTAATGGTTCTTAGCATTGATTATAAGACATGAAATTGCTTGGCTAGGTTAGAGTGTCTTGTATTAAGCATTTAGGTCAATAGTTCTCTAGACAAAGGCTTATCTATGTCCTATGATGTAAAACTACACTGCCGCCACCCCATAAACAATTAGCTATTTTCTACTTTTTGAAGACATAATGTATCCTCTCGTTCTATGTTTGAACCACTTATTCATGTCACACTTCAATACACAATGAATAATTAAATGCTATATTTGGATTAAATAATTTTGAAATTCTGTACCAGTATATATAACACAAAAATTTTGATTTACATATTCCATTGTCATTTGCAAATGTAAATTGAGTGGAATTAGCATGTAGTTAGGTTGTAGAGTATATGACTAACATTCACCAGGTACTGCATTTGATCGCTAGAATCACACACACACAAAAATATGTATTAATCATTAAGTGATATTTTAATCTATGTGAAGGCTTATTCTAGACAAATTCTCTATTTTTACTTAATGATCTGAGCTAGACACAGTTTACATAATTTAATAATTTATAAAACCATGAAGAAGCATATTTACAATATTAAAACTATATGGAGTTACAATGGACAATTTTCAATAGAGAAAAGTAGCCCAGTATGTTAAATAATCCATTATTTATAAAATAATAAGCTATTTCATTTTTATTTTTAATAAGAGAATTTACTATAATGATGATTCCATTGTTTCTGTGAATAGATAGACCTAACTTTTGCTATTCCAAAAGAACATAAATAAAAATTAATAATAGTTTGTGACTGTTGGAGGAGGCCGCTTATTTGGTGTCCGGCCCCTCACGTGACAGTTTTCACCTTTCAAATTGACTGAATCTGTTTCAGAACACTATTAGCTTTTTAAAAACCTCAAATTACATAGTTCTTTCCCCTCCTCAAATATTATATACAGAAATTGCTTAAGGACTAGCATAATTGGATATAAAACAAGGAAGTAAAATAAGGATTTGATGTAAAATAATATCCCCCATTATCTTCATTTGTTCTTTCTCTTAATTTGCTGTGACAGATATAATTGGCAAGAAATATATCAAGTTACTTGAAGTAAAATTCTCAAATCATTGAACATTTCTCTGCTTTTACCATACTGGAAAATCTTTTACCCTATGGAAACAGGGTAAATTCTTCAGGTTCTTTGCCTGTCCTAGAGGAGTAATCCTATATTAAATGCTCTAATTCATGAAGATGAAATTTAACAATTAATATGAAATATATTTAACATATGAGACATTGCAATTTTTTCTGTTATTTTACTAGTTTTGTTTGTTTGTTGTGATGCCACGGAGAAAATTTCAAGGCTCCACATAATCAAAGGAAGTGCTTTACCACTGAATAATACCCATAGCTCAGAAATGATAGTCTTGTGGAAATTGTTTATTCATCGTAAGCTCATAAGCAGTTCTTTGATCCTGTAATGAATGTTTTGTGGCTTTTAGATATAGAGAATAAAATGCACAGCAACCAGTACCATCAAGTAGCACAAATCTGGAATAAAGTAGATAAAATAAACAATAAAATTCAATGATAATATAATATCAGAAAGCAGTGATGGTGGTGAATTATTTAGTGCATTTGTTTGTCAAAGAAGAAATATGTGTTTAGTTGAGTCTTTCATTTCTCACCATTTTCCTGTCATAAAAATTAAATAATTTAGTTTGAAGATACTAAAACGTGACAAGGGTTTAAAAGTTGTTCTGGCCTCACTACCTAGGGAAGGGAATGAAACCCATAAGAATCAAAAGTTGAAAATGCTGTGATATAAAATTTCAGAGAGGAGTACAGTGATAAAATGTGAGTATGATATCCTATATGCATTTTCCTCAAATATGAAATAGTGAACATGAAGCTATAGAAATACTTAAGCAGAATACAGAGAAAATGTTTGACATTCAATTCTTCTGAATTATATGATGCGTTATTACTAAGTTATTAATTTCTCACAAGATAAAGTATAAATTCCATGTTATCCCCATATCAAAGTTTTTTTTGTCAAAGTTGATAAGTTAGGTTTTCAATGTGCATGAAAATATTAAGTCCTAAAATAATTTAAAATTTTTATTACTATGATATAAAAATACAAAGAAGACCATTGGTAGTGGAAAGGTACAAAGTAGGGCAGGAGGATGAGGGAGTAAAGGTACAGAAAGAAGATAAATTAAAACAAAATATGTTCAAACAATCATAATGAATCCTAATATTCTGTATGCTGATTCAAAAAATAAATGTTAAAGGTGAGTGTCAGCACATCCAGCCTCAAGGCATCTCCTGACTTTTTATTTGGTGACATTTGTTTGTTTCCTTAAGTGCTATGAGTGGCCTCCAGCAGTAGGACTAGAATCTCTATCCCTAGTGCATGAGCTGCTTTCTGGAGCCCTTTCCCTATGGTGGAATGCTATGATAAGCCTTATTGCAGCAGGGAGGGGCTTTGCAGCAGGGAGGGGCTTTGCAGCAGGGAGGGGCTTGGTCCTGCCCCAATTTAAATTCCCAGACTTTGTCCAATTCCCATGGAAACTTTTCCCAGTTGGGAGGAGTAGATGGGGGTAGGCCTGGCGGGGAGACAAGGGGCAAGGAGTCAGGAGAAGAATTCCAAATTGGGATGCAAAACGAAATAAAAAGAGAGCCAAGTACTGTCAAGAAAGAAAGAAACAAACAAAAAATAAATATTAACTTGATATCTTAGGGAGAAGGAGTGTGGCTTATAGTAGGTTTTTTTGTACTCCATTGGATATTTCCACAACATTATGCATGCAAACACAACTAATTTAATTAACTGGGTTACAAAAAGAGGAGAAGAGGAGAAGAGGGTAGATGAGGAGGAGAGAGGTTGTGGGAGAAGGAGGAGGGGCAGAGGAGATAGTGGTAATTTGGTATTTTCCATAGCAGTTGTGCCACATTTTTACCAGTGGAGATATCTTGCTTGAGAGGCTGGCAATATACCACAGCTAGGTAATACATTGATGTTTTATCTCCTCTGGTAGCCTGCATAGCATTATCTTGTATGCTGAACCTGAGATAGCAGTAAGCAGGAAGATAGTACACAGTTCACATCCAATTTTTTCTATACTTTTCAGATGAGATGTACCCTATCTTTAGCAACAGTGTTCATCATATAGGTATGTTGGACAAACAAGAGGAATCACTTGTATTGTTTGGGGCTTCTGGGACTAGTCAGACCGACAGTTCATAAAAAGATACACCACATCTAAGAGTGGTTTTGTTTGATCAAAACGACTTCTCCGAAAAGCATTATCAAGCCATATAGGAAATGATGGTTTCTTTTGACTGTCAACTCGACAGGATTGAAAAGCACCTAGAAGATTATAAAAGTCTATCTTTGCTTTCAATAAACACTTAAATTAAGAGGTTCTGGCAAAATACACTGTTTACATTCTGAATGTATGTTGTACTATGATCTCTGTATGTCATCTTCTTGTCTACCAACTTACCCATGGGCATCAAGACTGAAATGATATAAGCCTTGTATACTCACTCTGATGATCATGACCTTTAAAAGCTAAGCTACAGATATTTTCTGTGTCCCTATATGACAAAGTTGAGAAATGTAGATCTCACAGGAGGTTATCTGTGCCTTCAAATTAGCATTGATGATATACTTGTTTTAATTTCCTTACTATTGTGAAAGGATAAGTATCTAAATTGATGAAGTTGAAAGAAGCATATCTTGTCTTCACTAAAAACTAACATCATTATTAGCATTCTAAATTATGGCTCCAAGTACTGAAAAATATTTTTTCTGAAGTATTTATAATTTCTGTATCTTCTTTAGAGTGTATATATATATATATATATATATATATATATATATATATGGGTAATTTGAGAAAAATGAAATTTTACAAAGGGCACTATGAATATTGATATCAATTAAGGAAGGGAGAGTGTACAGATAGAGAAATATGCATTTACCCATAATTTGTTATTATACATACTTCCATAAAATGTCAACTTAGGTAAAAGTTCAGGAAAATGAGTACCGAATGATCACCATATTCTAAGTGTCAGCAAAGTGTTCTGTATCGGCACTTTCCATTTTGTACAAAAAAAAAATCATTGTTTTTAAACTATTCATTTACTTTTTAAAATATCACATTTCTCACAGATGAATAGTTTAATAGAACAAGGTTCAAGCTATGTAAAATAGAAACAAACTCTAAGCTCATCTTTAAGTTATTGTTAGATACTGCAAGCATAAAATTGTTCTGTCAAAGTGCTTTCAAAGTTTCTGAAAATTCAGTCTCAACATATGGGCTCAATAGTGAACCAGTGAAAGATAAAATCCAGTCTCCACACTTTTATTATTACTGCCTGATACTTTATTTAAACCTTGAGTATTTAATATTTGTAACATCATATCTCATTGTAACAGAAAGGAAGCTGAGAACATTTCCTATGTTTTTAAATTTAAGGATGAGCACAAGTGAGAACATCAGCAACAAAATGACATTATTGCTCAGGAATCTGTCAAACCTAAAATCAAACACAACTAAGTGCATTATGAATGAAGTCAAAGAGGTTAATGGATAAGAATCAATGAGATATCTGCTTTGTATCATAAATTTAGAATAGTAAACAAAAGTTCTTAACCTCCAGGGAATTATAAACTGCTTTGGAATTTCACCTTACCACAGTTAGAATGGAAGACCAAAATATGAAAGCAGATTCTTACATAGGTATGGAGAAAAGGAATGCTTAAACAGATAGTGGGAGTACAGGCTCCTATAATCATTATGAAAACCCATGTGGAGATTACACAAACAGCCAAGAAAAGATTCATCATATTAGCCAGCTATATTATCCTCAGATATATACCCAAAGGACTTTATATCCTATGATATATGATATGAGATATCTACTCATTTATATTCACAGCTGTTCTGTTCACAATAGCAAGGAGTCATAAATAGCCTAGATCTCCAACAACAACTGAATGGATAATAAATTTAGTATATTTATATAACAAAATATTATTCATTGTTAAGAAAAATAAAATTATTAAATGCATAGAAAAATTGATGGAACAGGAAGTAATTATTTTGAATTAGTTAATTCAGACACACAAAGATAAAGAAAACAGAGAATGAGAGAGAGAGAGAGAGAGAGAGAGAGACTGATGTTTGAACATTCATAGTCATCAGGGAAATACAAATTAAAACTACTCTGAGATTTCACTTTCTCCTGGTGTGATGGTTTGAATAAAACTGGCCCCATAAGATGACTTGGGGTGGGCTTTGAGGTTTCAAAATCCCATACCAGTTCCACTCCTTTTCCCTTTGCCTATGGATTATGATTTATAATTATCAGCTCCTTCACCTGCTTTATGTCTGCCTGTGTCCTCACCATGATGATAATGGCCTAATATCTGAAACTGTAAACAGCCCCAATTAAATTATTCTTTTCTAAGTGTTGCTTTGGTCATGGTGTTTGTTCACAGCACTAGAACAGTGACCAGGACTCCCAGATGAATGACTACAATAAAATTTGGCAAAAACAATGTTGAAGCGGATGATGGGAAAAGGGGATGTTCCGTGTTTTATCTTCATTTGTGTATGTCAGCTTTAAATCTTTACATAAGCGTGTTTCATTTGAAACACCCATAGATGACAGGAAATTAGTAAGAGAATATGAGGAAGGCAGGAATAGAAGATAGAACTCAGTATAAATGTTTAAAGGGGAATGGGAAAGATTAAATTAATGTTTGGGCGGAAGGAAAGAATACAGCATAGGGATAAATAAAACTTAATGTCTTTCAAGAAATTACATGCAACCATACTACTTTAGATACATCCTTATTATACATACACACACACATATATATATGTAATACACATACACACATAAGCATACACATATATGTGTGTGTCTGTATATTTGTGTATAAATATAACTATAATATTCATATATTAATATATAAAAGTATATTTATATTAAAAAAATGAGCACATTAATATATGTACAAAAATTTAAAATGAATGCCATGTCTCTACTAGACACCACAGGTTCACATATTTATGTAAAGGCATATATGTGGTGAACAGAAAACAAGTTTTTGGAGCAGAATCTCTTCACCCATAATGAGGGTTCTGGTATTTAATTTAGAAGCATATACCTTTATCCATTAAACCTTTTTGATGTCGCCAGATTTTTTTAAGATATGCTATATTAAGATGTTTGTAGCAAAGCGATTTAGAGCTGCAATCTAATTTCATTTAGTCCAGGAATCTGTTCTTTCTCCTTTGAGTGAATATATACTTCAGGCGCCATTTTCCTTCTCTGTACTTTCACTGTGCAGTGAAGTCTTATTGGGATGGCTGTCTAATGATGGTTTGAACCTGTAATAATCTCTGCTTTATACCAGAAACATCCATTAGTGCCTGAATGATTGTGTCTGTGTATTAAATGTATATATAAATTTATAAAATAATATAATAATGATGTATATCTCTGTGTGTTCTACACCATATGCTACCACAGTTAGATTTTTCCTAGTCTTTGGTAGTTACATATTGTTTTGTCTTTGTGTATATATTGTTCTTTTCTAAAATAATGTAATGCTCTATCCACATGGTAAGACTTGCCTGAACTTTCCTTAAAATTTCCAAAAAGGTTTTTTTTTTTTTTTACCTTTCCATTTGGAGAAAATGTATTCTTTTAATGTAATTTTTGTAAATAAATTATATATATGTATATATAAACAATATATGTTATATAACAAGGGTATATGTATATGATAGCATTACTCTATTAAATGCTATGAATGCTTTTAGTGATTTAATCTGAATTTGTATGTTTTACAATTATAAAGACTACTATAATTTCAGCAGAAGTGTCTGAAATCATATTGCATTTTTGTGTATTCAATGCATATGTCTTCCTTATACAGAAGGCTAAACTATCTTAGGTATCAATATCATGTTTTCATTTATCTTCCTCTGAAGTTAAACTGTACTGCAAATTCCAATGAAATCTGTATGTTAAGAATTGAATTAATCAATGACATACAAAGAAACTTCAAAATTACTTTATCTCCATATATAATTTCTGTATTTTTACTTCCCTATTTTGTGTGATGTCACTTTCTCCGACAGTCTGACAGTCACAATTTTCAGTTTTATAAATGAGAAACTATTCTAGCAGGGCACCGTGAAATGGTTCAGTTGTTAAAGACTTTTGCCATTTAACGTAGTGACCTGGATTTTATCCTTGGAACCTCATAATAGAAGGAGGTATTGACAATTGACATCCACAGGTTGTCCTCTTACCTTCACATGGGCACTGTTGCATGTGCACCACCCTCACCATATATATTCTTTTGTAATTTACTTATTTATTTTACATCCTGACCAAAGTTTCCCCCTTCCTCTGCTCTCAGTCATTTTTAAGGTATACTAAAACTATCAATGTCATTCTCTAGATTACCTGTTTGCTTTTCAGAACCAAATAGAGTCTTAACTAAATTCAAAAGACAAACTTTCCTTAATATTCTAAAATAATAATCATCTCCCCTAAAATGATTGCAGTGTTTACAGAATCTATAATAATCTACACATTCTTTCAGCTACTTCTAAATATCAAATTTTGCCTCAGTACTGATCCTAAGTTTTATATGAAGTTTCTCATTGGAGGTTTGCAAATCTTGCTTTTAATCTATCACAAGGCTATTTCCCTTAGATTAATTGTCCAATACTTGATAATCGTATTTGACTCTCATACAAGTGCATATTTTAAAGCTTTTCACATTTTCTGAAGTGTATGATGATTATTTTATTTTTTCTACTAGCTAGAGAGTAAACTTTTAAAAAACATTTAATCTAATCTCTTTATAACATCGCCTTATCCTTTAAAGCATGAGCAGAGAAGTCTTCACTGAAGAACACTTATAATTCCACACCTTTGTACTAATCAGTTTTCCTCATGTATAGTCCTTACATAATTTTGTCTATTGCTGAATGATTAATGGAATAAGATAACCAGCATTCTGTGACTATAAAATTTAGAGCAGAACCTCATTTATTTTATAATATATGCCTATATAACCTATATAAATAAATAAAAATATTTGGGGTTCTCAATTCATTTGTTCCTGTACTAGGATTCTAAATAGACTTTTATTTATGTTCTGTGTTATTTGTTGTGTTTTAATACATGGCTTGTGTACAAATCACAAGTTCTTATAATCACTTATTAGTGTACATATCTCTATTCAGAAAATACATTTTAGATCTTGTGGGACAAAAAAAAAATAATCTGAGAAGTCAGTGAAAATAATGCAAATGCATTTCTCATGTTGAGCATTGTTTTCCCATAGATAATTCTAAATAATGAGATGAATAACTGTGCAACCAAGGTAATTACTCATCACCTGTGTTGTGTGGTATATACATATATAAGTGACAGTGGCTGAGCATTTTCTTTATGCTCTAGTGGTTTTGTAGAAAGAAATTACAAAGGGATAACCTTTAATCAGAAACCTGTGGGACTGAAAGCAGCTAGCTAGAGAAAAGAGAAAACATTCAAAGTAACAGAAATTGATCATTGTAAAAGATTTTAAAGACAGAATCATTTTATACATTCTATGACTATCAAGATACCTAATGTTGGTTAGATGTAGTAATACAGGGTTGTGCACACCAAGAGTCAAATTGCACAGAAATTTAAGAATGTAAGTGGAAGTTATGAACTGACTTTAACCAAGGGGGTGACAAAAAGGATGTTGTGGAAAGATTTGAGGAATAAGACAATATTCACCTAGGCTAGGAGAAATGTAACATATTTGAGACATGCTTCAAGTAGAACAGACTGCATTCATGAACTGATATACTTAGGAAGTAAATAAAACAAGTAAAGAAGACTCCTTTGCTCTGGCTTGAGGCATTAATTAAAGACTCTTGCTTTTTTCCTGACACTCTTTGGGAATGTAGGGGATATCTGTTATTTTGTTTTCTTGTTCAGTTTCATAGTTAAGAATATAGCATCCTGATATTTTCATGGGGACTTATTTTCCCCCTTCTTATTACACATTCTGTTTCTGTTGTTATTGTTTTGTATGCTTGCTTGCTTTCTAGATTTTTTTTCTTTTTTGGTGACTACTTCGCATCTTAGATTCAAAATGGATATGTGCTGGGTGCTTGACTTACCACCATTTTCAAATCATCTTTCAGAGCAATCAAATGAGTTGCAGTATTTGACCTTGTCAAGTGTAAGCCTGACAGTATTGTTTGGGAAAGAGGTGTTTTGTAGTGAGATCAAGTAAGTAAATTTCAGGTTGGAATACCTAGGGTTTACCATGCTATAGAAAACATGAGAGAAAATGAGGCCAATGCAGAGACAAACCACGTCAGGAGGTAAAATGAAAGATTAATTTCTGAAGCTATCTTCAAATCTCTGAAGTACTTAAATCAAATACAGTTGACCTTTAATTTGCCTATCCTAAAAATTAGTTTTCACATGCAGGAGCCTACATGAATTGGATCTGCCTTCAACATAATGAAGAGTTCTAGCTTATTAGGGTGAGATATGTTTTAGGTAGATTAATTTGGAATTGCTTATGTAAGTTTTTAATATTATCTCAGGATGACAGTTAAATTTTAATTTCATACAAATCATCATTTTGTAAATTCATGTTTCAAATATTGCTAAATCTTATGAGCTTACAGCTCTTAGATATTTCTGTGTAAATATCAAATAAAATGTTACATAAAATACTTGGAGCCTTAGAAAAGAAGTCAGAGATTTTTATGGTTGAAAAATTTCACAATAGTAAAAAACTTTTAAGTTGTAGAAGTAAAGAATTAAACTTGCAAAATAAGACAAATTGAATCAATAGCTTATTCAGTTCAAACTTATAGACAGAATGCTATATCAATCTCAAAACTTTCAGATAAAGGAGAATATAAAAAAGTTCAGAAACAATCACCAATAAAGGCAGAAATAGAAATTTTAGGAAATCAAGAAAGAAATGAGCTTCGAGATATTTTCTATCTATCTTCAAAAAAGACAACTTAATATCTCTGGATTTCCTTAACCAGTTCTTAAGGTCACTAACACACTGAGACTCCTCCATGTTCCAAATATCTTCTATACCAGTGTTAATAGTGGACTTCCTTTGAATGCTTGAATACATCTAGAAACTTACCATACAGGTGCTATTTTATCATGTGGTGATTTGAAAATACTGCTCCTGTTGTTATAAAATATTTCCAGACTTTAAAGTTTAAAGATAGAGTTCAATAGACAAAATGGGCCCTCTATATGTAGGGGTTTTATACCCATAAATTCGCCAAACTGAAAATTCAAAGTATTAGAAGAAATCACGTATATAATAAATATTTAAAGACATTTTTACTTATCATTCATTATTCTCTAAACAATACAGTATATGATAAATTTGCATAACATTTGCATATCATTAGTTATCATAAGTAATCAAGAGATGATTTGAATTTTATAGAAGAATATGTGTAGGTTATATGCAAATATTACAGTATTTTTAGAAGCGACTGAGAATGTAAAAATACTGGTACCCATAAGGGTTCTGGAGCCAGTATCCTACAGATATCTGTAAGTGACTATATATGTGATGACGACTATATGTATGTGTTGCCTGTGTACTGCTGATGACATGTATACAAATGATTCTAGCGAAAAGTAACTCCTGATCATACCAAGAGGCAGAGTGAATGTGTTGGCACTGCAAAATCAACTTACTTTCTTTCCACTTCAACAAACCTAGCTTCCAACCTTCACAATATCAACATATAACATAAAATATCATGCAGTATCTCTAACCAAACAAGTAGAAGACCTATATGACAAGAACATTAAGTCTTTGGAGAATGATATTAAAGAAGATACCAAATATGGAAAGATCTTCCATGCTCTTGGGTAGGTAGAATTAAGAGAGTAAAAATGGCAATCTTACCAAAAGCAATCTATAGAATCAATGCAATGTCCATTGAAATACCAGCAAAATTCTTCACAGACCTTGAAATAACAATGCACAATTTCATCTGAAAAAACAAAAATCCCAGAAAAGCCAAATCAATCATGTACAATAAAGGAACTTTTCGAGGCATCACAATCCCTGACTTCAAACTCTACTACAGAGCTTCAGTATTTGTATTTTATGCAATTACAGCTTGGTATTTGCATAAAACAGGCAGAAGGACCAATGGAACTGAATTGAATACCTGGATATCAAACCACACACCTATGAACGCCTGATTTTTGACAAAGAAGCAAAGAATATAAAATTAAAAAAGAAAGCATATTCAACCAATGGTGCTGGCTTAACTGGATATCAACACGTGGAAGAATGAAAATTTATCTATATCTATCACCATGCACAAAACGCAAGCCCAAATGGTTCAAAGGCCTCAATATAAAACCATCCACACTAAACCTCATAGAAAAGAAAGTAGGAAGTCCACTCGAATGCCTTGGCACAGGAGACCATTTCCTAAATATAACCCCCGTAGCAAGACACTGATAGGAAGAGTTAATAAATAAGACCTCCTCCAACTGAGAACTTACTGTAAAGCAAAAGGTGTCAGTCAATAAGACAAAACTTCAGCCTATAAAATGGAAAAACATCTTCATCAACCCCACATCAGGCAGAGGGCTGAATTTCAAAATATACAAAAAACTCAAGAAATTGGTAATCAAAACAACAAATAATCCAATTAAAAGTGAATATAAATCTGAACAGAGAACTCTTAACAGATAAATCTAAAATGGCTGAAAGACACTTAAGGAAATGCTCAACATCCCTAGCCATCAGAAAATGCAAATCAAAAGAACTCTGAGATTCCATCTTATACCTGTCAGAAAGGACAAAATCAAAAACACTGAAGACAACTTATACTAGAAAAGGTGTGTGGTAAAGGGAAAACTCCTCTATTACTGATGGGAGTACAAACTCGTGCAGCCACTTTGTATATCAGTATGACAATTTTTCAGAAAATTAGGAAACAACCTACCTCAAGACCCAGCAATACCACTTTTAGGAATATACCCAATGGATGCTCAATCTTACCACAAGCACATGTGCTCAAATAAGTTCATAGCAGCATTATTTGTCATAGTCAAAACCTGGAAAAAAAAAACTAAAAGACCCTCAATTGAAAAATGGATAAGGATAATGTGGTACATTCACACAATGGTATACTACCCAGCCCCCCCAAAAAAAAATGACATCTTGAAATTTGTGGGCAAATTGATGGAGCTAGAAAACATCATATTGAGTGAGGTAACCCAGAGCTAGAATGAGAAATATCATATGTACTCACTAATTAGTGACTTTTCAACATAAATCTTAGGAAAACTAACCTACAATTTATGATGTCAGAGAACCTAGACAACAAAAAGAGAAAGAAACATACATGGATAATATACATGGGAAATATAAAATGACAAGATCTTCTTAGTAAACTGGGAGCCTGGGGATCATGGAAAAGGGTAGAAGAGGAGGGGAAAGGAAGAGAGGGTAGTAGAAAAAAAATACATACCTCAATAAAAACAATTAAAATAGAAATCAATTATCTATTGTTTTTTTTTTTTTGATTGGTGAAGACTGTAGTATAATTTCACCAGAGAAAATGTATATATTTTTCCATGTTTTGGACCGGTTTATGTTTCTTTTTTTACTATGATAAATCCTATAAAATGCCTCCCTATCTACTTTCTTTTCCATTCCAATACAAAATACCAACTAAGACACAAAATCATGTAACACATTTCATTGTCAATGTGTTAAATGCTTCACCATGATCAATTGGTCATCCCTGTTATTCAATATTTACATTCATTTCAAAGTGCAAGAAAAATAGTATAATTTTAGCTCTGATTATATTACAGTATATTATATTATAGAATAATTATTTCCTAACTCCGCTTTAGGGAGAAAATATTATACTGCTATATTTAGTGATGATATAAATGAGGCTGATGAATTAAGAGATCAATTCAAACTGACCTGGAAAGGAGAAAGAGCTAGTAATGCTTGAATTATATTAATACAGAATACCTAGCTATATCAACACTGATTCAGTCTTCAATATTTCTGGTCAAGAATCACAAAGTTGTCTCTTCCTCATTGATTTAAATCAACAAATTAAGAATTCTGACTTATCTATATTGTCATTATTCCTATTGGTACTTTAATGTTCTTGTATTTGTTTATTTTTGTTGGACTTTTATTTTGACTGTGTGAATATAAAACTAAGATAATTCAAAATTTAAGACATGAATTTTTGTAACCAATTGAAATTTTGTATGTTTTTCAATGATGTTCCCAAATGATAGCTTTACTGTCTCTGTCAACCAATTAAAATTCAGTACCCCAAAAGAATGAAGGTCATTGGCTATTTAAACAGAATTTAGTACTTTATCATACCATTAAATTCTTATTTTTCAAGTCATTAATGCATCTATTGAAAAATAATGTGAACATCATTTCCATATAAATCACACATAGGCCAGTGAGGTAGTTCAGTTGTTATATTAGATTCTAAGCATCCAAAAAGCCCTTAGTTTGAATAACCAAACCACATAATCATGCATTGTGGTACATGCCTGTTATCTAAGCATTCTCAAGGGGGAGGTCGAAGAAAAAGATGCTCCAGGTCATCCTTAGCTCCATAACAATTTCATAACCATTTTAGGATACTTGGAATCCCACCACAAACAAATAACTTAAAAAAACAGTCACTTTCAACATCATCTTTTAGGTTTTTTTTTTCCCTCTGCCATATCTCATTGTTTGTCTCAATTTGTTTTGTTCTCTGTTATTGTATGAACTATCTCCATATTTTTGTATGAAATTAAAATATATTATGGTTTTGAATTGTTTCTTTGGTTTTTACAAGTTATGTATACTTTTTTAAAACTTTACAATATAAATCATCACAACAAAGGGGAACTAGACAGAAGTAGAAAGACAAATATTGAAACCTTTATTTCATGATCACAGAGCTTTTAATACATGATACATATGGAAGAGCAGAATTAAGAATTGGGGAAGAGCTGTTTCTGTAGCCAGCTAGCAGGTGAAGTTTCTGCCAGTAGGCTGCCTCAACACCCCCATCCAATCCATCAGACCCTAAAATCTACAGGTTCCCCTCTGCCCCCAAACCCTCCTATGCTGCCCATCCCACATCTTCAGTGCATCTCTAAAACACAGCCTGTTACTATACAGAGAAGACCAAGAGGTGAGTGACCACTGACCCGGTGGAACACTGCACTCTTTAGGCCCTCCAAACTGAGACATAATCCTGGGCCGCTCCCAGACCTGTATGGGCTTCTCTAGCCAATCAGAAGATGAGGTTACTGCAGGTAGGCTTCTCCAATACCTCATCCCAATCAGATGCTGAAGTCTACAAGTCCCTCTCCACCCCCAAACACTCATATTCTTCCTGCAACCTCAGTGGAACTCTGAAATATAAGCTGCAACTACACGGAAAGGATCAAAAGAGGAACTTTAAATAACAAGCTGTGTCTGCACAGAGTGTACCAAGAGAGCAAACCAAGAGAGCAGACCAAGAGAAAAGGCCTAGAAAGAGGGACAAGAGGGACCTCAGTGGCTCCCTGAGAAACAGGCAGTGACAGTATAGAGCATACTTAGAACAGTTCCCAAAGACACAGACAGCCACTGCAAGGATTGGAACAAAATGCAAAGACACTGCTCTCAGAAATTAAAGAAAAAGATAGGTAAGCATCAATGCAAGAATTAATTCAACAACCTAAAAAGCAGAATGGTAACACCGGAAACCAGTGGTAATACAACAGGAACACTTGCTCAGCCTAACCCAAAAGAAGCAGAAAAAAAACAATTTTAAATGTAACTTTATGAAGATGATGGATACCTTTAAAGCGGGAATGAAAAACTCCCTTAAAGAAATGGGGGGAAAGGCAAAAAATTGAAAGAAATTAATAATCTCTCAAAGAAACCCAAGAAAACCAAGAGAAAACAATCAGGTGAAGCAAACAGCTCAAACAATTCAAGACTTGAATTCTAAATAGACACAATAAAGAAAGCAGAAGCTGAGGTAGTTCGGTAGTTCGGTAGTTCTCAATATGGAAAATCTGGGTAAATGAACAGGAACTACAGAGGCAAGCAAAACCAAAAGTATACAAGAGATAGAAGAGAAAATCTCAGGTGTTGAAGATACTATAGAGAAAATAGATTCACTGGTCAAAGAAAATATTAAATTCAACAAATTCTAAGCACAGACATTCAGGAAATCTGGGATACCATGAAGAAAACTAAACATAATAGGAATAGAAGAAGGAGAAAATCTCCAGCTCAAAGGTACAAAAATATATTCAAGAAATTATAGAAGAAAACTTTTACAACCTAAAGAAGGATATCCCTATAAAGGTATAAGAAGCTTACAGAACACCAAAGACTGGAACAAAAATGTCCCCTCACCACAAAACAATCAAAACACAAACCATACAGAATAAACACAGAATATTAAGAGCTGCAAAAGAAGAACCACAAATAACAAAGGCATAACTAACAGAATTACACCCAATGTCTCAGTGGAAACCCTGAAAACCAGAAGGTCCTAGACAGATGTGCTGCAGACACTAAGTGTTGTATGACAATGGTCTGTACCCTGTCATTTATATTTTAAATAAATTTGATTGGCCAGTAGCTAGGCAGGAAACATAGGCAGGTGACCAGGCAGAAAGTAGAGACAGGGCAATGAGAATTCTGGGAAGAGGGAAGTTTCAGTCTGCATTCCTCGCACAGACAGAGAGGAAGCCAGACACAGAAGAAGCAAGATGTGACTGCTTCTCCGAAAAAGTTACCAAGCCATGTGGCTAACACAAACAAGAATTATGTGCTAATATAAGTTATAAGTGTTTATAAGAAGCCTGAGTTCCTAGGACAACCAGTTTATAATTACTGGACACCTCTGTGTTTTACTTTGGGATTGAATGACTGCAGGACCAGATGGAACAGAAACCTCTGTCAGAAACATCAGTCAACACTGTGAGACCATGGATGCAAGCCCAGACTGCTATACCCAGCAAAACTTTCAGTCATCATGGAGAAAACAAGATATTCCATGACAAAACCAGATTTAAAAAATACCTATCCACAAATCCATTCCTATAGAAAGTACTAGAGAGAAAACTCCAACCCAAGGAAGCTAATTGTACCTGCAAAAGCACAGGCAACAGATAACCTCACACCAGAAAACCCAACAGAAGGAAAACACACAAATGCTACCACTGAAAAATAACAGGAATCAACAATCACTGGTCATTAATATCTGTTAATATCAATGGATTCAAATCACCTAAAAAAAGACACCAGCAAAGAGAATGGATACAAAAGCAGAATCTCTCCTTCTGTGTACACAAGAAAAACTCCTCGTCATCAAAGACAGGCATTGCCAATTTGTTGTATAAGGCTGCTTGTTTGTTCCCAGCTGCTCAGTCCTGAAATAATCACACAGAAACCATATTATTTGTAGTACTGTTTGTCCAATAGCTTAAGCATATTTCTAGTTAACTCATATCTTAAAGTAAGCCATCTCCATTTATCTGTGTATCACCATGTGGCTGTGGCTTATCGGGTAAAGTTCTGGCATCTGTCTCAACGGGGCTACATGACTTCTCTCTATCTCTGCCATTTTTCTCCACCTACCTCTACTCTACCCTACCTGCCAAGGCAGTTTCTTTATTAAACAATGTTATTCATAGCATAAAGACAAGAAACCCATTTCACTTCCCCCTTTCTGTTTGAATAACAAGGAAGGTTTTAATTATAACACAGTAAAAGTAAATATAACAAAACAGGTATCAAGTAAGATTTATGTACTCATTCATAAGTGGATACTACCTGTAAAGCAAAGGATATTGAGCGTATAGTTTATGATCCTATAGAAGCTAAGTAACAAGGTGAACCCTAAGAAAAACATACATAGATGTATCTGGAAAGGGGAAATAGACAAGACCGTCTGACAAAATTGGGAGCTTGGGAGTGGGGAAGATGGAAGGATGGATGGGGAGGAGGAGGGAGAAGGGAAGTGGAGAGGGAAATCAGAGAAACATCACCTTTCACAATAGCCACAAACAGCATAAAATATCTCGGGGTAACTCTAACCAAGGAAGTAAAAGTTCTATTTGACAAGAACTTTAAGTCTGATGAAAGAAATTGAGGAGGATACCAGGAAATGGAAAGATCTTCCATGCTCTTGGATTGGTGGGATTAACATAGTAAAAATGATAATTCTACCAAAGGAAATCTATAGATTCAATGCAATCCCTATCAAAATCCCAACAAAATTCTTCACAGACCTTGAGAGAAAAATAATCAACTTTATATGGAAAAACAAAAAACCCAGGATAGCCAAAATAATCCTATACAATAAAGGAACTTCCAGAGGCATTACCTGACATCAAACTCTTACAGAGCTACAGTAATGAAAACAGCTTGGTATTGGCATAAAAACAGAGACGTTGACCAATGGAATCAAATTGAAGACCTGGATATTGATCCACAAACCTATGAACACCCGATTTTTGACAAAGAAGCTAAAATTATACAATGGAAGAAAAAAAGCATCTTTAACAAATGATGCTGGCATAACTGGATGTCAACCTGTAGAAGAATGAAAATAGTTCCATATTTATCACCATGCACAAAACTCAAATCCAAATGGATTAAAGATACCAATATAAATCTGACCACATTGAACCTGACAGAAGAGAAAGTGGGAAGTAGCGTGCAATATATGGGCACAGGAGATCACTTCCTAAGTATAACCTCAGTAGCACAGACAATAAGAGCAACAATGAATAAATGGGACCTCCTGAAACTGAGAAGTTTCTGTAAAGCAAAGGATACAGTCAGTAGTACAGAAAGGCAACTTACTGACTGGGAGAAGATCTTCACGAACCCCATATCAGACAAAGATCTGATCTCCAAATATATAAAGAACTCAAGAAACTAAACATTAAAATTCTAAATAACTCAATTAAAAATGAGGTACTAAACTGAACAGAGAATTCTCAACAGAATGATTGATTAATATCTTAAACGTTACCATAGAAACTTCATCCAGCAACTGATGGAAACAGAAGCAGAGACTCATAGCAAAGCCCTGGACTGAGCTCCCAACTTCCTTTTGAAGAGTTGGAGGAGTGAGAATATGAGCAAAGATGTCAAGACCATGATGAGGATACCCAATGAAGCAGTTTACCTGAGCTAATGGGAGCTCACCAACTCCAGCTGGACAAGAAAGGAAGCAACATAGGTCCAAACTAGTACCTCTGAATGTGGGTGACAGTTGTTTGTTTGGGGCAGACTATGTGGTCACTTGCAGTGGCACCAGGACTTATCCCTACTCTTTATACTGGCTTTTAGGGAACCTATTCTCTTTGGCTGGTTACTTTGCTCAGCCTAGATATAGTATGGAATGCATGGTGACTTCCCCAAAGCAATGTACAATACCTTACCCTCTTTGAGGAATGGATGGTGTGTGGGCTGGGTAGATACATGAAGGGAATGGGAGGAGGGAAGGGAGACAGAACTGGGATTGGTATGCAAAATAAAAGTTTGTTTTCCTTTTTAAAATGATAAATGATGAAATAAATTTAAAAAGTTAAAAAAAGATTTTTACTAAATAGTAAGAAGTGAAATGGAGAGACCTAAACTATATGATTTGTTGAAGAGAGAAAGCAAAGCTCTCAGTGTTAGTGAGAGAGAGCCACAATGGATTTCTGGACCAAACTTGTGTCTGAACATTTTTGAAGTAATAGCTGAAGATCAAGATGCTGTTTGGATAATTAGAGAACTAAAAATTTATTTAATGTTTGCCTGGTCCACAGAGAGGATAAAGTTTACATACTGGGACAAGGTCACCTAATATGGCCAATAGGAATGAAGCCAGGCTTGTGTTGGAAGGGCCACAGTAAGACTGAGGGTTTGACAATTTTATTGAGCAATATAGTATTTTAGTGCCTTAATATGAAACAGAATATAATGACAGTTGTCAGGATCAATACAGTTGTAGCTGCCAGGACACAGTGAAGTTTGCAAGTCATACACAGTACACAACAACAATGTCTAAGACCAATTGTCCTATCAAGTCTTCAAGCTTCTTTAACTACTAAGGGACTATACAGAGAAACACAAAGTGGCCTTACTGATTCACTACCGTAGTTGGTCTCTCAGGATGTGGAGATTGTGCCTTAGGAGCCATGAACTATAAACTATAATATATTCCTTGAAGGTAGGTGGGCAAAGCCAACTCCTTGCTTCCCTACAATGCCCTGTTTCCATGTTGTTCAACTGATCAGGTGTCATTGGACTCCTTTATCCATCTCTGTCTTTGGCTTTGTTAGTTGTTGACCTTAACTTTCTGATAGCAGATAGTTATTGATTGGTGTAACCACTTCCACTCTTGCAGGTGTCCCAAGAGTTGTTAATTTTACTGAACACTCTATGTTCCTCACAAATGTCAAGAAGTAACTGTGATGTCTCTGTCATCTCTTTGTCTAGGGGATCCACCTGTGGTCTCTTCCTTAAGATGGTGCAAGCTTGTTGGACATCATCCTTACTTATAACCTAATCTGTTGTAACTAACTATATTATAATATGTAAAAGCAGGCATAATTATTACATGTCTCTTGAGGGGTGAACGTTTCACAGAAGCTAAGCAGCTAGTCTGCCATAATTTGCCTTATTTCGCAGAGCCTAGTAGCCAGTCACAAGCATCTTTGTCTCTTATCCTGGTGATTCTGGCTTCACTATCTTAACTCTTAACATTTTGCTTTAATTTTACCATCCATTCCTTCTGTAACATACATGAACAGCCTGCAGTTTTCACCAAGGATCCCCTTCCTTGTTGCACACTTGGAGCTGATACCAGCTTTATCAAATCAGAAATTCTCACAGTGGAGTTAAGACCCTTGTTTTTAACAAGGCCTTGTGGGTGAATCAACATGTAAACATTGATATTTGGAAACACCTGCTTTTATAAACGCACATTAATACCCCCTAAAACAGGAATGGGGTAAGGAAACTAGAAGGAGTTAGAGAGAAATGAGGGAAAGAGAAGCATGATAGGTCAATTGTCAAAATGCATGACATACATTAAAAGAAACAATCTGCTAGTTCTGGTACTATGTACAAGAATATATAACAACTTTAAAAAATGGTAAGAGGAAGGGAGCACAACAGTTGAAGAGAATGATGATTTTTGTGGCTTTACTATGGAATAACCACTATAGCAACAGCAATAATAACAGATTCAATTCACACTATTAATAAAGGATTTTGTGAAAAGTACTCACTGTTCTAAATGTTTCACATTTACTAACTTAATTTTTATAACAATGGGAAAATAAATGTTAAAACGTAATAGCTTGCTAAAGGTCACCATGGAAATGTTATCATATAAAAATAAGGAGCCTGGCATTTTAAAATAAATTTCAGGGACCACAGAGATGGATCAGAGGTAAAAGCGCTTCTCTTCCAAGCTTGAGGACCTCTTTTGATCTTAGGGAAGTTTGAAAATCTAGATGTAGTGGCATGCTAATTCCAGTACTCCTAATGCAATGTGGAAAGTTGAGAAAAAGAAAATTTATGTTACACAGACCAACGGCAGAAATAAGAGACCCTACCTCAAAAATGGAGTAGTAGGAAAGCAGCAGCCAAGTCATGAAATGTTGTCGTATGACCTGTGCACATACTTGGTGTGGTAATCATGTGTATAAACACACACACACACACACACAGAGAGAGAGAGAGAGAGAGAGAGAGAGAGAGAGAGAGAGAGAGAGAGAGAAGAGAAGAGAACAGAAGATATTCTTTAATAAAAAGATTTCAACCTCTCCAGCAAAGGCTATCATTGGTGTTTTTGATTTTAGCCATTCTGACAGGTGTAAGATGATATCTCAAAGTTGTTTTGATTTGCATTTCCCTGATCGCTAAGGAGGTTGAGCATAACCTTAAGTGTCTTTTAGCCATTTGAATTTCTTCTGTTGAGAATTCTCTGTTCAGGTCAGTGCCCCATTTTTTAATAGGGTTAATTAGCATTTTAACGTCTAGTTTCTTGAGTTCTCTATATATTTTGGAGATCAGACCTTTGTCTGTTGTGGGGGTGGTGAAGATCTTCTCCCAGTCAGTGGGTTGCCTTTTTGTCTTAGTGACAGTGTCCTTTGCTTTGCAGAAGCTTCTCAGTTTCAGTAGGTCCCATTTATTCAATGTTGCCCTTAATGTCTGTGCTGCTGGGGTTATACATAGGAAG
>NW_026068198.1:1076224-1118048 GCF_014885135.2 Alexandromys fortis
CGGGGAGGAGGCGGAAAAAAAATTTTTCAATAAAAAATTATATTAAAAAAAAGATTTCAAGAGTGTTACATTTGGCTACTAGAAAAAAATAAAAATTTAGAAAACGTAACTCCAATGGGGGAAAATGATTACATTTTAAGTTTCAGAAAGTAAATTAAATGAATCTATACGAATATCTTATGTTTAGTGACTATTTTGAGGTTTAGTTGTGATTTTGCATTGAATAAGTTTATTGGGGGTAAATGTTAAGTCTAGGCCCAGTTTTTATCATGAAGACATGGATTTGCTGAATTTTAATCAATTTATTTGTATTTAATGCAATTTGTCATCAATTCATGACATTTGTATCCCTCTCTCTCCCGTGTGTGTGTGTGTGTGTGTGTGTGTGTGCCCGTGCGCGCGCATGTGCGTGTGTATGAAATCAATGAAAATAATTGAGATCTACTAAGTATAATATGTTGGAAAAATTTTCAATAATATATACTCCTGATAGAAAAACAGACTCATGTGTTGTCTGGGGTCTACATGTTTTAGGAGATTTTGGTAATATTTCTGTGGCTATCCATCCTCATATCCACTTCTACTCCAGCCAGAGAAAACTAACTAATAGTTTCTTTCAATCTTAGATTACATGTATCGTTTTGCAATTGATGCAAATTTTAAAAGGTCTTTTTAATTTTATAACTGACAATTTGAACAGAGTTACTATTTTTTTTTCTATGTAGTCTATCTTAGACAAATTTATAAGCTCTTTAATCAATAGACGTTTAACTGAAAAAAATCCACAGGTAGAAAATATATTTTAAACATGAAGGTAATATCTGAGTGGAAAATGACAAGCAGTTATTGAGAATTTTTGTATTATTACAAATTAAGCGAATTATTAAAATTGCGAGTTGAACAGAAGATTGCTTCATATGGCTTTCTGTTCAATGTGAATTGCCAATGTGAGAGAAAATCCTTGTAAATCTTAGCATTGCGCCCACATAACCACCTACACAGATGATCACTTGACTTTCATGCTAACAATAGATGTATTAGTAGAGCTCTCACCATCTGCAAAATGAAGTAACTGCAGCAGACAGTAGCAATTGCTTGTATATTGTGATTAGCATTTTACATTTACATTCAAAGGAAAGAATTGAAGCTGTTTAAATAAGGTCAGTCCTTATGGCAGTTCCTCCATTCACTATGGTCAATGGCAGTTACCAGATAAAGGAATCAGAAAAGTTGGCTTTGGACTTCTTTGTACTTAAAATTATCCTGCATCTAATAGTGCACAGAGAAATTCTAACATACTCATTTCTCTTCCAGTGATAATACATTAGATAAAATCCCTTCTACAGCACCTTATTTAAATGTTTAAATTTTTTAAAGAATTCTTTTTTTAAAGAATTCTTTCAAAGACACATTTATTTTCATATTCTTGCTAAAATCCATTTTTGTCACCACCAAATGATACATATCATTAAAAGAAAAACACATTTCCTGTCATTAGATTATGTGGCATAGATCTGAGGTTTTTCTAACTTACACATCCTGAATGTTTGCTGAGTAATCATATGCTTTCATATAGATTAAAGAGGCTATCTACAATGCATGATCTATAGAGTTACTATAATTCATAAAAGGAACTAAAATAACATTGTCTAAATTTCTATTGTTAAATGAGCACATATTAAAACCATGCCCATTTCTAAACCTATTTTCTTAAGAATATATTAAATACATTTCTAATATATTCATTGATGCAAAAATAACTATAAATTACTTTGATTTTTAATTTTTCCTAAAAGAAACTATAGTTGTAAAAATTTAATGATTAAAGAAAATTAAAGTTACAAGTACAATAAAATATCACATGGTCTAAGCCCTTCAATATCTATATAATAAAAATGTTAAAAAATGTCTATTTTAATACATGGGGTTGACCCACAGTATCTTGGAATATTTGTTTCACCATGATTTGTCAGCTTCTATACTATTATATTTTTTATTAAAATTAATTCATTAAGTTCCAAACTGATTAAAATCTTTTATGAAAATTGTACTACGTGTAATACTGTAAGTTATTATTTTACATAAAGTGCGTACTGAAAATTTATTTATTTATTTATTTATTCATTCATTCATTCATTCATAAGAAATGGACTTTTTGTAAACTAATGTAACTGGAGCCAGAATAGTAAAATATGAAAAAGAAACCACTTCAAGGTTTGCATCTCTGACATGATTAAGCAGGAAGGTGTCACTAGAACTCAGAAAGAAGGTGAATTTATAGGATACCTATTAGCAATGAGGATGTATCAATCAAGCTCCATGACTTTAAGGGGCCTACCAAAGAAAAAATAAACAAATGCACCCATTTGGCCCTCCAGGTATACCTTAAGGAAAAATGACAACCTTAAAAAAGAAATTGAGTAAGATTCATGGTCTAATATGAACTATGATATTCAATAATAAGAAAAGAACCAGAAGAGGAAAAGACAGCAAACATCAGCAATGATATGAACCTAATATTAATATAATCTAAGATGGACTTTAAAACAAATAGCCATAAGAAAGCTACTTTATTTGACAAATTAATTGACAAATAATTAAGACAATCATTAAACAAATAAAAATAGACTACCTTACCAAAGAAATTGTTATTTTAAGACATAACCAAACAGCTGACTGTAGTCATGCATGCCTGTAACTTCAACACTCTATTCCCAGCATTTATCTTCAGACCAATATCATAGATTAGGACCCTTAGTATAGAAGTTTGTCAATAAAAATATCTTCAAGCAAATATTCATAATCCTGAGAATTTCTGTTCTTATTCTGTAATATGAGAGTTATCATTTTATCACATAAGTTAAATTAAAATAAATAAATTGTATTGGGAACAATGTTTAGATCCATCAACATATGTTAGGTAAGTATTCTACCACTGAGCTACATTTTAACTATTCTTTATAGACTTTAAATTTTGAAAGAGGACCTTATTATGCTGTCCAACTTTCGAAACTCTGTGTCCCAGGATATTGCCACCATGTTGCCTTAGTTTCCCTTTTGAACAGCTAAAATTAAACATATGTACCACCTGTCCTGGCTTCTATTTTCATAGTTAATTCTCAATTTTTCTGAAATTATAAACATATTCAATGTGTTTTGATCAGACCTAAATCCTCTGTCATCCAGACTACCCACTATTGAGTGAACAAGGCCGTTGTCTCAAGCCGTTTTCACTTCTGTTCACTCAGTGTTATTTCTTAAAAGTAGAATGTGACAGTATTATTAAAATGTAGGTACTTCATTTAAGAACTATGCTGCCAATGATTCCTAAATCTTCTTACATCTTCAAGAAATGAATTTTTCTTCCTCTAATCCAATTAAATTTTACTGATTTTTTTTTTTTTTAGGAAACTTCATTAACATAGATTGACCTCCTTGTGTATTTTTTAACCTCAAAATTCACAACTATTTTTTTGCTGAAATAACACATTTACATAGCTAGAATAAATGTGTATATTTTCTACTTGGTTCAATTTCTTTATTTCTCCATTTAAATAATTTTATATGCATATTATCCTTATCATTTTGACCCAAATATGACTTACAATCCTACATAACTCATTTTTGAAAGCATTTAAGGAAGATATAAAATCACTAGCCAAATAATATATTTATATAGTACAAATATACATTCCATACAAAAAGTAATTTGAAGCTTCTGTAATGCTAATCAAGATCAATAATTTGGGAACAGTTTTATAATAATGTTGGTAAAAGGAAAGCATACTGAGATAATAAAATTATCAAGAAAATGGTATTTTCTATAAAGGATTATATTAAGTAAGATAACCTAGACCCAGAAACACAAAAAATTACACATTTTTATAAAATGATTTTACCCTTAATGTTTGAATGTTTATATATAATTGGGTATGGAAGTGACTATAGGCAATAAAACTACATAAAACAGACCATGAGAAGAAGCCAGAGGTACTGAGGAAGGAAATGTAGCAAAAGGACTCATATGACATAAAAACAAAAATTATTAGGGGTTGAAGGGAAAAAGGAGAACAGACGAGAAAAGAAGAAGAGAAGAAAAAATCATTTGAAAAATGCCACTATAAAATATTGCAATTTTAGACTAATCATACCAAAAATAAAAAATAAGTTTGGCTATACCTTACATGTCAGAACAAATACAGGAACTAAAACAAACTTACAGTTTTGGGCATTATGACAAATAATGACATTTGTAAATGTTATTTGATTAGATTAATGATTTGTCAAAAAAATTGTGCAAATGAAATTGTCTAGAGTTAAAAGCTGTAATCTTTACAGAGTGAGAAGATATATATGAAGAAATAATTCTCTTCTTTCTTTCAATTATAGTCAATAACCTGTTTTATACTCCAGATGGATATGGTCTATTCTTTAGAAGTAAATTAATGTTGTGAGTTATTTTCTTAGTGGTTTCCTAAAGGATTAATATTATCATTATAAATGAAAACAATCTAATTGAGATTAATACTCATTTAATTGCAATAATCTATGGAAACGTCACTATGATATAGTTCTGAGCCATCTCTCTCCTTTGTGTTATTGTTGTCATGCAATTATACCTTTTTTCTTTTATTTTCTTTACCATATTTACATTCAACATTATAGTTTTTATAGCCCACCAGGACAATTTAATAATTCTTTTATACAATTATCATTTTAAACCCTTATAAGAAATGTTGCAAAGAAAAATGCAGTCTCTCAATATGGCATTCTTACCTGTGACCTTTATTTCTTTATGTAAATCAAGCTGTCTAGCATCTTTTTTTCTTATTTATTTATTTATTTATTTATTTATTAAAGATTTCTGTCTCTTCCCCACCACAATTTACCTGGAAGACGGCCTTTAGTATTTACTGAAAAGTAAATGAGTTCTTAGTGTGTGTTTGTTTTAGATTTTTTTGAAGTTTTTGTTATTTTTCATATATCTTTGTAAATTATAAACATCTTTGTTAAGAGATAGTCTTTTTTTCCTTCAGTCAGTACTTTAATACCTCTCTCTTCTGGTATTTATGACTTCTAAGATTATTGGCAAGTACACTCTTTCAAAGGGATATCATACCAGGAAACCATTGCCCTACATAATAAATAATCCCCAAATCGAATGGATGGACACAGTGATGTGATAATCTTCAAAGGCAATTCTCACCTGAGCCATCAGGAAAATGTAAACTGAACGACTCTGAGATACCATCTTACACCTGTCATATTGGCCAAGATCTAAAACTCTAATGACAGTTTATACTGGAGAGGATGTGGAGTAGGGGAACACTTCTCCACTGCTGGTGGGAATGAACACTTTTACAGCCATTTTGGAAATCGGTGTGGTAGTTTCTCAACAAATTAGGAACCAGCACTACCACTCTTGCGCATATACCCAAAAGATGAAGAACAACACAAAGACATTTGCTCTACTATGTTCATAGCAGCATTATTTTTAATAGCCTGAACCTGGAAACAACCTAGATGTTGTTCAATTGAAGAATGTGTGAAGAAAGTGTGGTACACATTTGCACAATGTTAAAAAAAAAATGGTATCTTGAAATTTGTAGGTAAATGAATGAAACTGGGAAAAACAATTCCAAGTGAGGTAACCCAGACAGAGAAAGACAAACATGGTATGTTCTTACTTATAAGTAGATATTTGACGTAAAGCAAGAGATAACCATCTGACAACCCCAGAGAAGACAGTAAACAAGGAGGCCTTAAGAGAGTAATATGTGGGTCCTCTCGTAAGGGGAAGTAGAGAAGATTTCCTTAGTAAATTGGAAGTGTTGTGGGAGGGACAGAGGATGATAGGAGAGTGAGAATGGGAGAAGCGGTGTGGGGAGGAGAGCATGAGTAATTGGGAAGATCAAGTTGGGTAAAGGACAGAGAGCGAAAACAGGCAAGATGATGCTTTAAAAGAGGGAGCCATTGCAGGATTAGTGAGAAATTAGGCAGTAGGGAAACTCCCAGGAACCCATAAGGATGATCCCAACTAAGAATCTAAACAATAGAGCAGAAGTTACCTAATGGTAGATGCCATTCACATGTAATCATATTGATTACTACCTTAATTGTCATCATAGGACCTTTTTTCCAGTAGCCGATGGAAGCAGAGGAAGAGAGGCACAGCTAAGCACTGGGCTGAACTCCTAAAGTTCAGTCATAAAGAGGGAGGAGCAAAGGGGCCAAGATGATAGGGATACCCACAGAAACAGCTGTCTTGAGTTAGTGTGAGCTCACTGACCCTGGACTGACATCTTCGGAACAGCATAAGAAGAAACTAGGCCCTCTGAATGTGGGAGACAGTTGTTTGGCTTGGGCAACCTGTATTACCCCTAGTAGTGAAACCCATATTTACCCCTAGTGCATGAACTGGCTCTGTGGAGCCCATTCCCTATAGAGGAATACCATGCTCAGCCTAGAAACAGAGGGGAGTGAAGGCATAAGTCACAAAACAATCCCACACCAGTTTGGAATTATGGTTAAAAAAAGGGTTATTTATTTAAAAGGAAAACTTACAGATCACTGTCCTAGACAACAGCCCTCTGAGCAATCAGGAACAGAATCTAGCAGCCAAAAGTGGGAGCCAGAAGCAAGAGAGCTAGAGCAAAGCTACTGCTGCCTTTTAAAGCAAAAGAGACCACACCCAAGTGGCCTGGTATCTTAAAGGCTATTGGCTGAAGGAGCAGAAGGAGCTCCCACAACAAGGGAGGGCCTTCTTCCTGCCTCAAGTGTTGTGATGACTTTGTTAACTCCCCATGGGAGGCATCACCTCTCTGAGGAGTAGATATGGGGCATGGTGAATGGAAGGTGGGAGGAACAGGAAGATGGGAGGGAGAGGGAACTGAGATTGGTATGTGAAATAAGATTGCTTTAAAACTAAAACCAAAATACCCTCAAGTCAAAAACAAACAAACAAAAAACATACAGAAGTTTAAGGTGAAATAGAGGAGTATTCCTACTGGTATTCAACTCTAGTTAAATGACTTTGAGTACATTCCCAGAAGTTTAAATATTTTTAATTTTTTTTTTACTTTTGAATGTGTGTGTGTGTTCAGATGCTAACAAAGTTTAAAAGAAGGTGTGAAATAACCTGGAGCTGTAGTTATAGAATGCTGTGAGTTACCTGATATCTAGTCAGGAAGGCCAGGGGTTTGAGGACAGTCTCTGCTATATTGAAAGTTCAAGTACTGGAGTGATACTTTATTTGTATATTAATAAATAAAGCTTGCCTGAAATTCGGCAATTAAAACATTCCTACTCAGATTTACAGTCAGGCAATTATGGAATACACCTTTAATCCCAGTTGCCACACTAGTTTGCCATAGAAACTGGGAGGTAGTGATCCATGCTTTTAACCCCAGCCTTAGAGAGAAATATAAGATGGAAAGGGGAGAGATCTTACACACTGTCTCATTCTGAAATTCCTGTTGGCAGGATCGCTATTTCAGATTGAGGTAAAGGTAAGAGCTGGTGGGTGACTGTTTTATTTTTCTGACTTTCAGGTTGAACCCCAATATCTGTCTCTGGGTTTTTATTAATTGTGCTACAGAGACAACCAGAGTTACATAAGACTATGTCTTAAAAAGAAAATAATAAGAAATCATTTTCAAAGCATTTTCTTTTATTATTAACACTTCACAAATTGCCTGACCTTGGAAATATAACTGATTTAAAGTATTAAATTGAGATAAGAAAACAAAAGAATTGAGGGCAGCAGTTACTAAGGGAGGCTAAAGGAATGTTTTTTAATGAGGATGGAGAAAAAAGTATGAGTTCAGAGAGACCAATTTTGTATTTTATAAGCAGGTTTTCTATCTTATCTTTTCTATTAGTTCCCTCAATATTATATGAGTGCTACTATTTTTAAATTGTATGTATCACTTATTGCTGTGCTTGACATTGTAGACATTCACTATTATTCTTTGATCCTAAAATGTCTCATAGGAAAATGGGATGAAACAATGTTTTTACTCAAACAGACAGATTACTTTTACTCTGGCAATTATTTTGAAACCCTAGTAGGCACTCTGTGCTTGATGATGAATGGAAACTCCTAAAGGACTTAATATTGGTGATTCACCACACAATTAAATTCAGATCATGGTGGGAAAGGAATTCAAAAGGACACATAATACTCAGCTTTACAAATGAAATTCTGACAAAACAAAATATTCAGGCAAAATTTAGATGAGAAATTATAGAAGTCAATAGCCCATAGGAAATCACTAGACTATTAAAAAGCATCTTACGGAAAAGCAGATATAAATATATTTTGAAAACTTTACAGCCAGGAATTCAAGAGCATTTCCTGAACCCTTTATCTCCTTCTATAGTTCTGGATATTCTGGTTTTAGTTGTTATTACTTTTCTTGGATGAAGTATGAAATGAGAAACAAATAGATTTTGTGATATTCAGATGTTATCTTGTATAGTTAATGTACAATATTGTTTTGTTTTTTTCTGACTTTCTATTTAAATATTCATCCACTTGGCTCTGAGTTCAGTATTGGGAATTTGTTAAAAACAAATAAGTACCTATTTCTACAATTTTCTGTTCTCAAGAAATACTTTGCTGAAAGAAAAAGCACAATAATAAACTTCCAAATCAAATGCTAAAAATATTTCCAGAGATTTAATGAATAAATTTTGGTATAGTAATATGAATTATTATACATCCATAATATATATTTATAAATTAAAAATCAGGCAACAAAGATATAAACAATATTTACTGTTATATTTTAACTATGTTAATATAAGAGTTATTTTATTTGTGAAATAATAAAATATTTTAGATGACAATTTTACAGGTATATTTGTAAATGAGTCATCATGAATAGTATTCCCCATAACACTAACGGGTTTCTTCAGAATTTGTACAGTTTTCACTAACACCCTAACTTACACAGATGGACTTTTAAAACAATACACACAAGTCATTATGGGTGGTACAATTTATTTTTATGAAATCTATGCAGAGAGTATCTATATGCTTTTAGAGAATGCTGGAACTACTTTTTTCTAGATGTGCTTTTATCTCTCCCTCATTTCCTCATCTTAAATTTAATATGTGATAAGTTATTCCGTCTATGACATACCTGCCAACAACTAGGTGTTGGGGACCTGTGAGATGGTGCAGCAGTTAAAGATGCTTCATGCAGAAGTGATAGCCTTAGTTTTATTACTGGCACCACCATGGGGAAAAAGACAGCTGACTGCTATAAGTTGTGCTTTGCCCTCCACATACAAGCTTTGTGTATGTGAATGTACACAAACACACACAAACACACACAGTGCATTTTTGTAAATAAGATAAGTAGTTTAATAGAATCTATTAGAAAGAAGATGGGAGAGTGATAATTATGAATAAATATAATGTCCCTCTTGAACACAAAGTCTCAGTCAGTGAAGCAATGGAGGAGACAAACAAGCTAGAACTTCAGCCTATTGACAGAGTTTTAGTATTTATTCAGCCTCAGACTTTTACTGATTTTATGTATTAGTTTTCTTTAGATGTAATTCTACCAAAAGCTCTTTTATATAGCAACTGCCTGACAGTGAATTAAACTCTTTTTGGTGGTTTTCTTTTCTTTCTTCTGGTCTTATGAGTTGCTGCCCTTTTAGTTTCACCTCTTTGTATTCATGCTTTTTTTCTCTTTTAATCTCTCTCTTCATTTTCCATTCTAAACTATTATGTCAGTTATTTATGTCTTTCTTCATTTAAATATAGCTAGCTCTTCTATTTTTCTAGAGCCAAATTTCAAGTCCATTATTTGCCCAATTTTCTTAAATTCAGATGTGTGGGGAAAGAAAATATATATCTTAAATAAGAATGGCCCAAAGCTAAAGTCCTAGGGAAATCACTTATTTAAAGGTTAATGTGTCTAAGATGAATTTGGATAGTGGAACTAAACAAAAGAGAAAGGTGGGATTGGGAATTTGAATCAAATGCTAGAATAGACACAAGTAGTTTAGCATAGTTGGAGGTTGATCTGAAATATACAGGAAAGTTACATGAAGTGAAATATGGGATATCAATAAATGACCTTGCTAAGATGTTCAGAATTGTATCTGAAATTATTTAGACAGCTATTAACATAGTTTAGGCAGGAAGCAGGGCCTGTTGGTATATGCATATAATCTAGGCACTGGGGATGAGAAGCAGTAAAATCATCATTCTGAGCTTTGTACTACCTTATCTAGTCTTTCACAAATTCTTAAGGTTTTCTTCTTTTCAGTTCCAAATAATGTGATCAGCAAAGTATATTTCAGCCTAGCCCAACAATTACCCATCACATAATGAATAAATGAAAACCCCATATTCACCAAAACAAGTTCAGAATTAGAATTTTGATGCAATACTAGAAGCTAGAATCAAGAAACCTAATATAGAGCTGGTCAGTAGTGGCACATGCATTCAATCCCATCACTCAGGAGGCAGAGGAAGGCGGATCTCTGAATTCAGCCTGGTCTACAAGAGCTAGCTACAGGACAGCTAGGGCTGTTACACAGAGAAACCCAGTCTTGAAAAACAAAAAGAAAGAAAGAAAGAAAGAAAGAAAGAAAGAAAGAAAGAAAGAAAGAAAGAAAGAAAGAAAGAAAGAAAGATCATAATATAGTCCATATAATACAATGATTGTATTTTCTTTAAAACAGATAAAGCAAATGTGAATAATGAACTAATTTTTTGTAGGACTATTTATCTTCTGACTCATTGTCAAGTATTCTAAGGTACACAGTAGAAATTTGGAAAATGAGCTTTATCAAATAGCAAAGATTCACATATAAGCATGTCAAAGTTAGCATTAAGACAAAACAAGATTAACTTAACTTCTTTTATTTTTCAAACTAAGGGAAGATAATAACAAAAAATTCAAACCATTAAAAATGGGGCACAGATCTAAAGAGAAAATTCTCAAACGACAAAATGCAAATGGCTGAGAAACAAGTAAATGTACAACATCCTTAGTCATCAGGGAAATGAAAACTGAAATTATTTTTAGATTTAACCTTACACCTCTTAGAATGTCTAAGAGCAATAAAACAAGTAACAGGTCAGGGTAGCAAGAACGTGGAGTAAGTGGAACACTCATCCATTCCTGTCGGGGGTGAAAATGCATTCAGCCATTATGGAAATCAGTATGGCAGCTCCCCAGAAATGTGAGAATATATCTACCTCATGATACAGCTATACCACTTTTGGACA
Source organism: Alexandromys fortis (assembly GCF_014885135.2). Classification (NCBI taxonomy): domain Eukaryota; kingdom Metazoa; phylum Chordata; class Mammalia; order Rodentia; family Cricetidae; genus Alexandromys; species Alexandromys fortis. The sequence continues at coordinate 1,087,479 of NW_026068198.1, forward strand.
CATACCCAAAGGACTCCACATCCAACTACGAAGACCATCCTTATTTCTGATCTATTTATAGTCAGAACTTGAAAGCAAATAGACATCCCTAAAAAGAAGAATGGATAAAGAAAATGTAACACATATATACAATGGAAAATTACTCGGATGTTTTAAAATGAAATAGTGAAATCCACAGGTAAATACATGGAAATTTTAAAGAAATATCTCAGACTGGGGTAACCCTGTAAGAATCTTTCGTGTTGGGCTATTTTTGGACCGCCAGCATACGAATAATGACCTGGAGACTTTTAAAATTATGGAAGCTTGACATTACCTTAGACTTGTCCCCACCTAGCTCTTATAACTCAAATTAACTTGCTTCTATTGATCTATATTCCACCACAAGGCTCACTTATATCTTCCTTTTTGTAATTTAAATTTTTTATTGACTTTTATTGAGCTCTACATTTTTCTCTGCTTCCTTCCCCACTTCTTCCCTCCCCTTCAGCTCTCCACCAAGGTCCACATGCTCCCAATTTACTCAGGAGATCTTGTCTTTTTCTCCTTCTCATGTAGATTAGATCTATGTATGTCTCTCTTAGTGACCTCTTTATTTTATTTTATCTTTTGCTTTTCCATATGAAGTTGAGTACTGTTCTTTCAAGGTCTGTGAAGAATTTTTCTGGGATTTTAATGGGTATTGCATTGAATCTGAGGTTGCTTTTTGTAAGATTGCCATTTTTACTATGTTAATTCTGCCTAACCAAGAGCATGGGAGATTTTTCCACTTTCTGGTGTCTTTTTCAATTTCTTTCTTCAAAGATTTAAAGTTCTTGTCGTACAAGCATGCGATCAAACCGGACTCTCTGAAAGTGGCTGACAATGGGGGCTTACTGAGAAGCCATTGATAAAGGCACTGGGACTTGTTTCTACTGCATGTACTGGCTTTTGGGGACCCTAGTCTATTTGGATGCAAAGCTTCATAGGCCTGGATGTGTGGGCAGGGGGGGGCTTGGACTTCCCACAGGGCAAGGCTACCTTCCCTCTCTTTAGGAGGGAGTGGGAGAATTGAGGCTGAGTGGGGGAGCGGGAAGGGAATGGGAGGAGGGGAGGGAGTGTAAATTTTTGAATGGAAAAATAAATAAAAAACGGTTTAAAAAAAAGCTTTTTAGATGGATTGGTGTTTACATTTTACTTTTGTTATCTTAGAGAGTCCCTTCCTGTACCAAACACACTGGAGTGGAAGTGTTGAAGCTCTATGTAGGCATCAGCCTGACTATTCCATGTTTAGTTAGTTGTGAACATGGTGTCTTCTGCAAAGGGATCTTGTTGTCCGTTTGTGGAGAGTAAACTCATAGTCTTGTCAACAGCCTGGGATGATTTGATTGGGGATTCCCAAGGTACACCTTTGGCCAACAACTCAATTACAGTAAATTAGTCCCAGTACTGGAATTTTGATTTGGTTACAAAAATATGTCCAGCTAAGGCTCTATTTCCTTTTTTGGATGTGTCTACTCTATTATATTTCTATACTACCACTTAAATAGGCACTAATTTTAGTTATCTTTCTCCATTCCTGGTGTGGGAGAATTGTTTGTAATCTGTCAATTATGTTTTAAATAAATGCTGATTGGCCAGGCAGGAAGTATAGGCAGGAAAACCAAACAGAAAGTAGAAATGATGTAAGGAGAACAGGAGAATTCTGGGAAGGAAGAAGTTGATTCCTCCCACTCCTCCCCAGACCACAAAAGCAGCAGGATGTGATCTGGTCCACTGAAAAAGGTACTGAGCCACATGGCTAACATAGAACAGGAAAAAATGGGTTAATCAAGATGTGAGAGTTAGCCAATGAGAGGCTAGAGCTAATGGGTCAATCAGCTTTATAATTCATGGAGACCTATGCGTGATTTTCTTTGGGGCTAAACAGCTGTGGGTACCAAGCAGGAGCACTCATGTTACACATTCCCTATCCCTTGCACCACTCCTCACTCTACAACCCCAACTAATCTTCCCATTCTAGACACCAATCAATTCACAATTATTCATTCTATTTATCTTTCCTAATCTGATGTATATAATGGTTTTTGCTTATTTGATCATGATTTAACTTCGGTAAGTCAATTGTATTGAGAAAATCTTGTTTCTTTTGGATTAACTAATTTCGTAGAGTACAAATTTGTAAAGTATGTCTGTTTAATTCTCTGATTTACTCAATGTCTGGTTGTTATGTCTTCCTTCTTATTTCTAATTCTGTTAACTTGAATCTTTCTTTGCCTTTTTTGTTAGTTTTGATAAAGATTTGTGAAACATTGATTTTTCAAAGGAACCAACTCTGTTTTATTGATTCTTTGTAATTTTTGATATGATTTAATTGATTTTTTTTTACTGAATTTGGTTTTGCTTTTGGTATCCACTCTGTTTGATTGTATTATACTGTTTCTTCTGGATGACTCAATTATGCTGTTAAGTTGCTAGTACGAGATCCCTCTAATGTTTTTGTGTAGACACTTAGTGCTATTAATTTGGCTCTTAAAGATGCTTTATTGTGTCCCACAAGTTTGTAAGCTTTTTGTTGCTTTTGTTTTTGTTGATATCCAGTTTTGCTCTGTAGTGCTCTAAAAGGATGCAACATGTAATTTCAATTTTCTTATATCTGCTGAGATTTGCTTTGTGTCCAGTATGTAGTCAGTTTTGGAGAAAGTTCCTTGAGGTGCTGAGAGGAAAATACTCTCATTTCTGTTTGTGTGAAAGTTTCTGTAAATATCTGTTAGGGCCATTTGGTTTACAAAGTCTGTTTGTTCGAGAATGTCTCTGTTTGGATTTTGCCTGGATGATCTATTGTTAAGAGTAGGGTACTGATCTTCTACTATCATCATGTGTGGTCCAGTATGTGATTTCAGCTGTAGTAGTGTTTCTTTTGTGAAGTTGGGTGCTCTTTGGTGTTTAGATGTGAAGAATTGCAATGTCCTCTGTGGCTATTTCCTTTGGTCCATGTATAGTGTCCTTCCCTATCAGTTCTGATTAGTTGTAGTTTGGCGTTTATTTTGTCAGATTAAATTGGTTACATTAGCTAACTTCTTAGCTCCATTTGCTTGAGATATGGCTTTTCTAGCCATTTACCCTGGGATGATGTTTATCTTTGATAAATTTTCTTTCTTAGGCACAACAGCAGGATGGATCCTACATTCAAATCCACTGTGATAGTCTCTGTCTTTTTACTGGGGAATGTTGAGAGCTATCAATGAGAAGTGTTTGTTGATTCATGTTATTTTGTGGTTGTGGTGGTTGTGGTGGTGTGTGTGTTTCCCCTCTTTTGATTTCTTGTCTGGAATTATTTACTTCATGTGTATAGGGTGGGGTTAACTCCTTCCAATTGGAATTTTTCTTATAGCACCTTCTGGAGGGTTTCATTTGTTGAGATATAGTACTTATATTTGGTTTGAACATGGAATGTCTTATTTTCTTCATCTATTGTGATGGAAAGTTTTGCTGAATATAATAGTCAGAAATGGAGTCTGTTGTTTCTTAGAATACATAGAACATCCATACAGGTCTGCTGTGGGACAATGGTCTCTACCATGGCACTTGTATTTTAAATAAATGCCAGTAGCCAGGCAGGAAGTATAGGTGGGGTGCCCAAGCAGAAAGTAGAAGCAGGGCAATGAGAATTCTCAGAAGAGGAAAGTTTGAGTCTACAGTTGTCACCCAGACACAGAGGAAGAATGACACAGAGGAAGCGAGATGAGACTACATCCCTGAAAAAGGTAGCAAGCCATGTGGCAAACATAGACAGAAATTATGGGCTAATATATAAGAGTTAATAAGAAGCCTGAGCTACTAGGCCAATCATTTTATAATTATTGTAGAACTCTGTGTATTTATTTGGGACTAAACATCTGTGGGACCTTGTGGGACAGAAAACTCAGTCAACACAGGTCCTTTTGACATTGAGTCTCTGATGAGAAGTCAAGGGTTATTTTTATAGGTCTGCCTCTCTACATTACTTGGTATTTTTCCATTGCAACTTGTATTAATCCTTTACCTGTTCATTAAGTTTAGTGTTTAGATTATTATATGGTGAACAGATTTTCTTTCTAGTCCAGTCTATTTGGTGTTCTGTTTGCTTTTTGTACATTGATAGGCATCCTCTTCTTTTGGTTAGTGAAATTTTTTTCTATGACTTTGTTGAAAATATTTTCTCTGCCTTTGACCCAAATTTCTTCTGTCTCTATTCCTATTATTCATATAGCTGGTTCTTGAATAGTTTCTAAGATTTCCTGGTTTATTTGTGCCAGGAATTTTTTTTATATTTAACATTTTCTTTCATCAAGGTACCCATTATTTTCTAAGTCTTCAATGCTTGAGATTTTTAAATCTCTTGTATTCTGTTGGTGAGGATAGCCTCTGAAATTTGTGTTAAAATTCCTAAATTTTTCATCTCAAGATTTCCCTCAATTTAGGTTTTCTTTATTAATTTATTTCCACATTAAGGTCTTCAACTTTTTTATTTCACTTACTTCCACTTTTTGTTTGTATTTTCATATATTTCTTTATAAGATTTATTCATTACCTTTTAAGGACCTTCATAATGTTCATAAAGCCTATTTAATGTCTTTTACTTATGCTTCTGCTATGCTGCAGTATTCAGGGCTTGTTGGGAACTAGTAGTAACATATTATCCTGACTATAACTAATTGTTTTTTTTTAAGTTGGTGTCTAGGCATATAGGCTTGGAAATATGTAATTCTATGCAGTAATATTTAATGCTATTGATATTGGGTGTGTATTTTGATTTTTGGTTTTGATTACCTCTCTGATCCATAGAAGAATGTGGTTTCAGTGATTTGACTACTAGGTTTTTTTTTTTTTTTTTTTTTTTGAGATTTATATTGGAGTGGTCATTTGGGATTGTAGGTAAAATGTTGCTTCTGGTATTGGGAGCTGATACTTAAGAATGAGGAGGAGCTGTGAGAGGCTGATTTAGTCCAAAGAGGGAAGAGAACCAGGTCCACTAAGATATGATTATTCCTCTTAGAGTGAGGACAAAGAGGAAGAAGAATCCACAAGAAGATTGCTATAGAGCTGATGATGAGGCTTGCTGATTGCATGTAGAAGAGCTGAGTGAGAGGTGAAGATCAGCAGTTATCCTCTGTTTCTCTGGCTGTAGTGGCCTGCCTACATTATGCACTCTGACAAAACTGTGAAGCAATTGTACCTTCCTTTAGTAGACTAGCTAATTTTCCATAGACTTACAAATCACATATACCTATTCAGAAGTTATTTTTTTGTTGATTTTATTGAGCTATATATTTTTCTCTGCCCTCCTCCCTTCTTCTCTTCTCCTTTTCAAGCCTCTCCCATGATCCCTATGCTCCCAATTTACTCAGAAGATCTTGTCTTTTTCTCCTTCCCATGTAGAGTAGATCCATGTATGTCTCTTTTAGGGTCCTCATTGTTGTCTAGGTTCTCTAGGATTGTGAATTGTAGGCTTTATGTTTAATAACCACTTATGAGTGAGTATATATGATAATTGTCTTTCTGGATCTGGATTACCTCATTCAATATGATGTTTTCTAGATCTATCCATTTGCCTGCAAATTTCAAGATGTCAATATTTTTTTTGCTATGTAGTACTCCACTGTGTATGTACTTTTAATTCACATGAAAAAGGATATTTTTTGATCAAGCAAAATAAAAACGGAAAAAAAAATAAATGAATTTTGGCTGTTAAGAGTATTTCCTGCTCTTCCACGGCAACTAATTATAGCATCTCTCTCATATTTGTAACTCTAGCTCTAGGGCATTCAGGACCCCCTTTTGACCTCCTTGGGCACCACTGTATTTTCATACAAATACATGCATACATGCATGCATGTCCCTCCCCCAAATAATGCAAAACAAACAAAACTGCCATGATGTTCCAAGCCTTTAATCTGAACACTGTTCTTTGGATGCAGAGGAAGGTAGTTCTCTGTGAGTTCTAATCAGGCCTCATTTGCATAGAAAGTTCTAGGTCAGTCAGTTTTATATATTGAGACCCTCTATAAAAACAGAACAATCACCTTTCTTACTTTGACTTAGCCTATGCAGGAACAAAACTCAAAATACTTGATATTAAAGTTTAATTCAATGTATTCTGAAAGAAATATAAGAATGGAAGACAAAGACAGAATTCTTCAGCTTTAGGTTTTTGTCATAGTGAATAGTTAAGTCCATGAATGAATTTTTTTCATTTAGTTAATGCAAGTCTATTCTGGACATGGAATCAAAAGACCATGATAAATTGTCACTATCCACTCAAGGTTAATAAGATAAAGTCAAAAATCACTAATTTATTAAGGAATATGGGAAAAATAAAATTTCTTCATATATTCACGCTCAGAAGAAATATAATGTGCTATTATTTTTTAGAAAGTCTTATAAAAATGATCTAGAATTACTTTAATTGATTTCAGATCATACAAAGCTGAATATGTAACATGACAGAATGAATATAGATTATAAACAGTTGAGATAATTGGGCCTTTTTTCTGCTTAGGAATTATCATTTCATTAATTTAAGTATTGGCTGTTTCTCAAATGTTTATTTCTTTGAAAATCAGCCACATTGAAAGGTACATTTTCCTTTCTATAGGTTTTTTTCAGCCTACTAACTGATAATAGAAACATATGCCCTTGGTAAATAATGACTTTTGAAAGTTTGATGCAAAAAGATTTTGGTGTCTTAGGCATTTGAAATTTAGTTACAGTTTAACAAACCTAACAGACACTTTCCCTGGCTAAATCTAAATAATTGACACAGCAAAATGTATGAGTTCCTAAAGACAATGTAGAATTAAGAGACAGAAAGCCAAATGGGAACCTGTAAACATGCCTCATTTAGACAGTACTTTTTATGTTGTCAGTGGGTTTCAGTGCCCTTGGGACTGTTTCTTCATCAAGAAGATTGTTTTAGTTAGCATCAGTTCAGTTGCTATTTACATGTCAATCACTGTGGTAAAACCTTTATTGTTTTATANTTTTTATTTCTTTTTGTTTTTTTGAGACAGGGTTTCACTGTGGCTTTAGAGCCTGTCCTGGAACTAGCTCTGTAGACCAGGCTGGTCTCGAACTCCCAGAGATCCACCTGCCTCTGCCTCCCGAGTGCTGGGATTAAATATAGATTGTGAGATAAAAAATATTTTCTACTACTTTAAAAATACAATTCTCTCATACATTTTAATACAAAGATGCTATGCTGACCATTTGATTATTCATCCTTTGAAGACCACCTTTCTAGAATTTAAGTATGTTTTCACTATTATATGTTGACATACATTTTTCTTATGTTTCTGCAGTTAGAGTTATTTTTAAATCTATGGTACTTTAATCACTTATTTTCAAAATCTCCCATTTTCACCTTCAAAAGTCTCCTATTTCTCTTTCCTTCCTATCATGCCTAATTCTTTTGTGCTTACCTTAACTTCTACATTTGTCTCAATATGTTGTTAATTTTTCTTTTACCTATGTGTTCTGTATCCTTTTTTGTTACTTTCAAGGGAGATAATTCTGTCCATTGTTTTATCTCACAAGGATCATAGTATTTTTATTTCAGAAATCATTGGTTCTGTACCTTAATAATGCCATTCTTTTTCACAATTGGCTCATGACTTCATCTTGTTAATATTTACTAAATTCTGCATGTTCTCCTTTTATAAGCTTTTATGTTTGCTCTTTCTTCCATAAATCTGTTGTTCCTATGATTTGACATGCTATGGTCTGTTTTTATTTCCTGGTATCTTGATAAAACACTTTAACCTAGAAATTTATTATATGTACTGGATATTTTGTTCTTCTATAATTTACTTCCACAACTTTTTTCTGTTTTTTTTTATTATTTCTGATATTTCAACTAATGAATGAGCTTTGTTCATTAATCAGTTGCTTGGATTACCAATTTTCTTAGTTTTACTCTCTTTATAAATCTTTTGTTTTTTTTTCCTCCTGTGAGTTATTTTTTTTCAATTTTACCTTTTAGTAATTGTTTAGTTTTTATTTCTATTTAGATTTTATTCAAAGAAATATTTTATGTTCTTTATTGTATGTTTTAATAGCATTCTGTCTTACATCTTGAATGGATGTCCTCTCTTGTATCTCTATGAGTATTAATCGTTTTCCATTCTCATTGAGTATATTACAAATATATACTTTAATTTCAGTTTTTTGTTGTGTGTTTGTGTATGAGACACCTGAAAAGTTAGAGTTGTCATAACTCCAGAGTTATCGCATGTCAAATCTAGCTTTTATTAAGGGATGTACCAGATGGCATTTTAGGACACTTTTGTTCCTCTAGAGAAATTAAATATTCTTCTGTTTTCGTGCATGGTGAAAACATACCTAGCTGCTTATGTTTCATGAACACCAGAGGGATGAAGAGTCCCCTAAAGTTCTGTCATCAGACTTATACTTAATTTCACCCATTTCAATCCTGCTTATGAACCACAAACTACAATTTTCACTGGAATTAGTGTTCCCAAAATTATGTCTCTGTGGTTTACTTTCATCAGAAATTTATCCCTCCCAAAACTAATCAAAGTTGACAAAGGGGAGCAATCATTGTTAACTGTGTGATATAGTGAGGGGATACTAGAAGGAATTAAAAATATTCTAGAAAATACTTCTGAATATCCCCATAAATCAATCCAGTCTTATCCCACAGCTCTCCCTGCCAAGGTGTGTGTGAATTCCTATTTCTGAGACCCTTGGGAAAATATAATATCCTAGCCCCTGATTTTCATGCTTACATCAAATATTTTACCTCTGTTTCTTCTGCCTTTTAGCATCTTTGAAATGGTTAGTGTTCTCTAAAGGCGTATTGTCATGGATCTTGTTGAATAGTATAGTTTTAAAACTTGACTTCTGACTTAATGACACTTTAGGAGGAAGGGAATATGCATATGTAGTGACAGAACTATAATTTTGTATCTGGGATGCTCTTCTATTGTTCATGAATCAAATTATATTTTTGAATTTATTTGTTTTATTTTTCCTCAAATATCTTAAGATATATGTTGAACCAAGATGTCTCTTGCAAAGAAATTATTGTGTAACAATCAATTCTGAGATAAATTTCTTCTAACTTTGAAGGAAACTTCTTATTAAGAAACAGGGTGTTCTGCGAAGAGGTAAGAAATTTTGTCATTTAGGGAAGCCTGTTAAACTAAAGAAGTAAACAATCCAATTACTTCAGGAATTCCCTGAAACTAACCACATACAAGAGGCTCCTCCCTACCCACTCATAAACAGCAAGAACTTTCTAAGAGTGACCAAAACCATCTAAACTGCTTGAAAGAGACATTCATCAACTTGCAACAACTCTGCAAGTTGTGCAGTGAGCATTAGATTGCTAGGATTTGTAAACTACCATGAGTGCTGGGTTGAGCTTTTTATAATGTCTTTCTCTTTGAGCAACTTCTGCTACTGTAAGTAATGCCTTACAACTAGTCTTGTAAGTAAATCCCCCCAAATCTCTTGGCACAGCAAGTTGCAATTTGGGTGTATATATTCTTTTTCCAGTCCTTGTTGCTTTATGTGGGTTTATGAGGTAAACATGATCTGTCAAAAGGAGTGTGGACATGCCCAGACATTAATACTTGAGCATGCACAGTAGTAACCTCCCCAGGAGCCAGCCTAGGTCTGCCCAGAGTCTCAAACAGCTGCATCTGAGTGATAAAATAAGATGTCCCAGACCAATCAGAAGGTGCCACAATGATGATCTGGCCTCAGAGCTGCTTCTTCCTGTCCCTTGATGTTCAGCCTCTTACCTTTAAACCTAATGCAAAGGATGAATATGCCCTCACTGAATTTTAACAATTATGGCTAAAACCATTTCTGTCAGTCCCTGGGCTAGAAATGAGACACTTTTTTTCCTTTCTATAAGGCCCAACATGCCCCTCAGAAAAACGTGACCCTACCTCAGGAAGCAAAAATTGTTCTACAAAAAATACTTATCTTTGATGGCCACATCCAAATTGCAATGGCATAAATCAGAACAGCAACTCTTGTTGCTGGTTCTCTGTATGCTAAAAGTAGTTTTGGGTGCAGTATGGCAGGAAGGACTTCTAATGTGGCCTCACCAAGCCCACACTGATAGATATACATAGTCACTTCCAAATTTGACCAGATCTTCCAACTTGGGCTCAAGATGATGCTTGCTCAGAGAACATATGGGAAATAGCCATATAAATTAGCATTTCCCTTTCCATTAAGAATACCAAAGCATTATGGGAAGATATCATATCATTTTAGTAGATGGTCTCTGGTTTTACTGGAGCAGTAGACAACCACTTTCCAATGATAAAATAATGGCTGAACTCCCTTCATTCCCAACTGAGATTCTAATCTATTCCATACCATTATCTAAACCCATCCTCTTTCTGCTCTGACCTTCTCATATGCAAGTGAATCCAGATATGAAATATTAATAAAAAGATATAATAAAAAGATCCAACTCATATAATATCCAATTCTGGGTCTGTACAATTAGTAGAATTACTGGCAGTCTTAAAAAATTTGGTTGAATGCCAAAATGAGCCCATTAATATATCTTCTGATAGTCAATATACTATACAAGCAGCCCATATTCTTGCCTTTTCAAGGATTAATGACTCTTTAAACCCAATTGCAAGTACAATGCTATTAATATGTGTTCTGTCCAAAAAAATCAATCATGGTATTTGTCTCATATTTGGTAACATATTAAATTACAAGGACTCTTAACCAAAGGAAATGAAAAGACAGATGCTATGATAGTGACAGCATCTATTTACTTGCTAGAAAAAGCTAAGATGCTGCATCAATTTTACCCCTCTACTCAGAACTTACATAAGTTCCTCTCTGAATTACTGGTCTCCCAATACAAACATTTATCCAGGTCATAGACAACTTGTACATCACTAACCCCTCTGGGACCCCCTCTGAAGGGCAGGGTTTAATGCCCATTGCCTGCTGCCTAACATCACTTGGCAAATGAATCTCACTTACCATACACCATTTGGCAATCTCAGATATCTTCATGTTGGGGTTGATACTTGCTCTGGCTTTACAAATGTCCTTGTGATACCTGGGTAAAAGGCAACTAATGATATTAAAGCTCTAAAGTCAACAGTATTAATAATGGCAGTGTCATGGATCATAAAAACGGATAATAGCCCTCTATACACATCCCAACAGTTTATTGATTTTATGGGTTCTTGGAAAAATCACTCACACTGCAGGTATCCCCTACAATCCTACAGCCAGGCCATTGTTGAACGCACAAACCACATCATTAAAGAGTTCTTGGCCCAGTTAATCTCTCCTAAAGCAAAGTGGGACCCTAATCTTGGATTGTTAGGAGTACTTTCTCATATTAGCTTTCTTAATTGTGATAAAGTAGGGTTGAGTCCAGTTTACAAATATTGGGCTTACTTGCCAAGAGATATATCCCTGCCACTGATGAGATCAAAGGACCCTATCAACTTTCGATGGCAATTCCAGTTCCACTTCTGTTTCGAGGGCAAGGATAAGCTTGGGTCTTTCCATAGGATTTCACCAAACCAGCTTCGGTACCTTTGAGAGATGTTCTGCCTGTCCCAGGCGAGAAAGCACTGAAGAAAGAAGTTGAGGCCCAAGATGGGCAATGCATATAGTCTACTCCATGCTCCTAATCATTCCTACTTCAGCAGAAGACCTGTGCACTCCTGTCCCAACCCACTATCCTTCTACCCATAGCTTGTGATACTCTAATTTTCCCAGGCATGTATATATATTACTCAGGGGCTACCCTATGCATCCATAGTTAATATTAAATCCCCAATAAATGATTCTTGGGAGATCAATCAGATACTTTGCTATGATGTTCAGAAAAAATTCAAGTACCACCTTATGCATCCCACTATTTAAGACTAATTCTGGGGACTTTCACAGAAATGAAAGCATGAGATCAATGAAAGGAATTAATGGTGCCACTATCCTGGCTCTGTTATCTAGTAAAACCAGATGGTACAGGAGAAGCAAGGAGAATATTGATTCCCTCATACCAACATTGCCATAAATACTCTACTAGGTTAGAATTGCCTGTAACTCAGCAATTCAAAATCTTTGCAGCTTACAAATTTTGGATATGGCATAAAGTTCCTTCTCCAAGGAGGCTATACCCCTTTCTTATAAAAACCCTGTGTTGGCCAAAACTTGTTCCTTTTTGAGAGACTGGGAAGTAAACAGAATACTTGCTTGGATTATAGGTCAATGCTGTTCCTACAAGTTGTCCAATACCACAATGCCACTTATACTAAAGACAGCTCTTTTTGACAACATTAAAATTATCTCTAAAAACAAGGTACACTATTATATCTGCCCTGTGTATAAAATCCCGGTTTTTCTTTGTTATAATTAATGGTACTGGGTAAATGCTACCTTGTAATTTCATCATCATTATCTCACACTGTTACTCAACTACCTGTTGGAGTATGACAGATGCCTATCAGGCCTCACGGGTTCACATACCCTCCTCCATTTAGATACTGATTAGTATTAATGCATCCTATTATCATAAAATAGAAATTATGCAACTTACCAGAATCAGAAAGGGTTTTGGCATCACTACCCTCATAATAGGGACAATACTTACTGTAGTAGATGGGACTACTACGGCTGTTCTCGCTATTACTCAAAATACTGTAACAGCCCAGATGCTTCATGAAGCTATACAAGCCTCAGCTAAGGCCTTAGAAATACAAAATTTAATAAATAATTATTTTCATAATCCTATACTAAACCTTCAATAACAAATTGACTTGTTAAAAGAAGTACAGACCCTAAATTTGATGAACAGAGTGTACCGTAACCCAGTTTTCAACTTACAGTTTTACCCCATTGATGGTAAAAAAAAAAAAAAAGAATACAACCCCAGTCCATCAACAAATGACCAAGTACATCAAGAGAACATGGTCACAAATTTTCCTTAATTATTCTTCACAACTGACCCAAAAATACTAATTTTGAATCAAACCAAAGTTACCCCTATACAACTGGATCATTTGTTTATCAAGTTTGACAAAATATAAAAAGGTTATGTCTTACTGGGTGGGGTACTACTCTTAATTTGTGCTCAGTTTAACTATCTCCTAGAGCATACCAGGAATCAATGGGAAACTACCAAGGAGACCTTATAGGTATTAATGTCTCTTAGATATCTTGAATTCAAACCTCCTAAGGAAAATATGCATGTGTGACTTACAGAAATCCAAAAAACAATGGCCTAAGACGCCTCCACCCCCAACTACTCTCCAGTTGTGGCACTCTTTAAGGGATATAGTCAATGACAGGTAAGAGCTTGTCCATAAGGTTGAGCACTCCTGACGTGGGGGGACAAGGTCAGAACAAAGTACGTGACTCCCACGGAGTGTCTGATAATAATAAGATAAAAGGGTGGATATGTGGGGAAAACACAATCACACAAAAGCAGTGTGGACATGCCTGGGCATGAATACTAGAGCGTGCATAGAATTAACCGCCCCATGAGCCAGCCTTCATCTGCCTAGAGGCCCCAACAGCTGCAGCTGTTTGATAAGAGAAGATGATTGGACCAATCAGAGGCTGCCATGGCAATGACCTGGCTCCAAAGTTGCTTCTCTCCTTCTCTTGGTGGGTGGAGGGTGCATAAGGCCATCGTTATTTTATACATTAAACGAAGCATCTTTCTTCCTACTAAGAAACAAGTTTATTTTCCCATCCACCAATGTTAACCTTCAGCAAAAACAAATATGTCAAGTATGTTTACAACCAACTTATACATCAAAGGCTGTTTAAACAAACAAACAAAAAACAACACTTATCATTTTGGTAGCTTGGTAAAATATTGAGCCAGGCACATCCTGTCTTTATAAAACTAAAAGATGATTGACATAAACATACATTTTTTCAAGAACATTATTGTTCAAAATTTAACAAAACATGTTTACAGAAATAGGGTGATCTGCCTCTAATCCTGTCAGCACTCTATCAGAACAGTTCCTTGTGTCTGAATTGAAAGCTGACATCCCCAGACAAACTTGAGAAGCATCAGCTCCCAAAGAATTTTAAGGGATAATATTTGAGAAAAAAAGTGTGGTTTCCAGAAATGACTACATTTGTTCCATGCATGACTGACAAAATGACACTAAAACCTCCAGGTTTTAAGAGAGAGAAGAAAATATGCAGGGCCCAGAAGTATTCTGCCCTTGTCCTTGGTCCTTGTTGAATGAGACTATCCCCATGAGCTTCATCTCATCTGGAGTCCAGTTGGAAAAACACTCATACACTGGTCTGAAAATATGCTTTACAGCTCCCAACATAATGTAACCTTGTTTTTAAAGGAAAATTAATTCTTTCATTACAAAAGGCTTTTGAATTCATTTCTGAAAGTTAATAGCTTGCTTATTTAGATACTCAATTTCTTTTAGTATTTTATTTTCCTTGTGCGTGAGATGATTGCTGCTACATTTTCTCGGTGAGATACTTCTATGGTTTGAATTTTTATATACAATACACACAAATTGGTTCTTAATTTCTGGTTTCTTTCTTGTCTTCTCTTATAAACATATTGTTCCCTAGGATATTTATGAGTTTTTTTTTTCTATTAACTTTGACAAGTGCTTGAACCATTTAATTCTAAAGATTTTATCATTGTGTAAACTCTGGGAATGTTATTGGTGTTAATTCTCTATTTAGTTATATTTTTTTACTTTCTTGATTTCTTCATCTGAGAATTTTGTAATTCACATCAGAGATTCATTCCTCAAGTCTTCCTCTTCCTATCTGTTCTTCTGTGATCAGATGCAATCACTTTCACTTTTGCCTCAAGAAACCCAAAGTAGTGGAGCTGTTAAGATTTTTTTTTTCTAAAGCTAAATGTTTTAATTTTTTCTTCTTCTCATTTTTCTTTGTTCATGGGGAAAAGGAATTAGCTGAAATCAAGTTATGATGGCTATTCTTGGTGGTCAACTTAAGTAAATGTGAAATTAACTAAAACCCAATGAATGGGCACCATCACACAATGATTTTACTCTTCTGGAGGCATAAGCTACTCTGTCTGTCCATGGTTCCTCATACTCAGAAATTAGCAAATTCTCCCCAACTTTATTGATGCATACTTGCTGGAAACTCACCAGAGTCATCCCATTACTCGTCACACACTCATCATTCATTAGACTATTTTCAGTTTTCCAAAGATTCATATTTCAGGTTTTATATTATTATAATTTTTATGTTGGATACCATTTTTACCATTTACCGTAGATGGGAAGGCTTAGAAAATTAATAACTTGGACTAAATCATTATCTTACAATTTAAATATAGGGGCTGAAGAGATGGATCAGTATTTAAGTGTGTTTGCTGTTCTCTCTAAGGAACGAGAGTTTGGTTCCCAGCATCCATATCTAGGGGATCACAATCACCTGTAATTCCAATTCTAAAACACTAACACTCTATTGTCCTTGTTGGGCACCTGTACATACATGTCCCCCATATACTCATAAACAAATAAATAAAAATAAAATAAAGGTTGGGGCTGGAAAGATGGATGGGTAGTTAAGAGAACTGGTTCCTCTTTCAAAGAACTTGAGTTTGATTTTCACTGTTCACATAGTGACACATTACTATATATAACTCTAGTTCCAGGGGATGTAATGTCCTCTTCTGACCTCTGTGGATACTAGACACACATATGGTATACAGACATATGCAGTCAAGTCACCCATACACAAAAAAATAAAATTTTATTTTATTATACAATTAAAATAAAAAATGAGACTTATGAAGCTCTGCAGAAGGAGAAGCATAAAGAATAAAAAAACATCCACAGAGGATTCAGGTCACCCAAGAAAGAAGCCTTTGTGGAGATAATATGGCTTCTGATTCTATCTTTTTTATGGGATTCCTGTGTACAAATATGTATGTATATCCATCTACATATGTTTCTTGTGATTTTTCTTTGGCTCTTTTTCTTGTTTGGTTATTTTGTCATATTTCAATTTGTTTGTTTTTGATTTGTAATATTTTATTGCATTATCATTCCTTAGATTTTTGTTTGTTTGTTTCAGAAGGAGAAATGGGAATAGTAAGGCTCCAGATAGTAGAGGAGGTAGGGAGTACCTGGGAGTAGTATGGAGAGAAGAAATGTGATCAGAATATATTATATGAAAAATATCTCTCTTTAAACAAAGTAAAACAAATAAAAAGCAAATGAAAATAGTCTTCTAAACTCTTCCATTTTAGAATAATATTTCATTTTCCTCTATATTCTTTGTTCCTTATCAACATGATTTGTATTGAGAAAATCCTAATGACTCAATATTGCCTTCAAATAATACCATCTAGCCATTCAGGACAGCTATCATTCATTAGGACTTTCTAGATTTATCTACTCTGTTTCTCCAAATTCATATCTACAGTAATCAGGAATTTGATTATAACCCTGACTACATACCTGGGGTAATTAATGCTAACAGATGTGGTTTATGTGGTTTTATGTTTTCAATTCATGGCCACTTGGGCACATTGGTGAAGCAGATTCCCATAGTGGGGAGCGGGTGGGATAAACTACCTATCATAGCTGTGAAGTGAACAGAGAAAGAAAAGGAGTAGGTGCCACAGTATCTTCAGATGACTTTTAATTGGGAAGATTTGCAAATAGTCTGAATCTCTAGGGGTTCCATTACATTTCTTTCTCTTTTTTTTTTCACCTTGGAGATACGGGATTTTTGCCCTGTATCCTCTTAATGTTTTATTTGTCAATTTTGACATTTTAATTTTTTTTTAAATTTTATTTAAATTTCATCCACATTTCTCTCGCAACCACTCCTCCCAGCCTACCCCACCACTGCCTTCCCCCAGCCAACCCCCTATCTACTCCCAAGGAAAGTCAGCAAACAACAAAGTCTGGCACATTAAGTTGGTACAGGACCAAGCCTCTCCCACTCTGCATTAAGGCTGACCATGGAATCCCACCATACATAATGGACTCCAATAAACTATCTTATGCACCAGGGATAGATCCTGGACCTGCTGCCAGGTACCTCACAGATATGCCAAGATTTACCACTTTCTCCCTTATATGGAGGGTCTGCATGGAGGCCTCGCAGCTGTCAGTCTAGAGTTCATGAGTTCTCACGAGACTGGTTCAGCTATCTCTGTAGATTTCTCCTCCATGATCTTGATCTCCCTTGCACATATATTCCTTCCTCCCTCTCTTTGATTGGAATGGCCTGGTGCTTGGTTGTGGATCTCTGCATCTGATTCCATCAGTTGCTGGATAAAGGTTCGATGATAATAGTTGGGGTATTCACCAATCTGATCACTGGGGAAGGCCAGGTTGGGCTTTTTTCTTCACTGCTGTTAGGAGTTTTAGCTGGGACAATTGTTGTAGATTCTTGCAAATTTCCCTAGCAGCAGGTTTCTCCCTAACCCCATAGTGACTCTCTCAAAGATCTCTCTCTCCCACTCCTTCCTGCCTTGTGTTCTTATCCCTCATCTCTGTCCCTTTACCACTCCCCTCACACACAATTTACCCAGGATATTTCATTTAATTCCCCTTCCCTAGGCAACACATGTGTCTGTTTTAGGGTCTTCCATGTTACCTAGGTTCTCTGGAGTGGAGGATTGTAGTATGTTATCCTTTGTTTACATCTAATATCCATTTATGAATGAGCAAATACCCTGCTTGTCTTTCTGCGTCTTAATTACCTTACTCAGGGTGTTTTTTTATAGTTCCATCTATTTGCCTGTAAATTTTAGGATAACTTTGTTTTTTACCGCTGACTTCCCTAGGCAACACATGTGTCTGTTTTAGGGTCTTCTATGTTACCTAGCTTTTCTGGAGTGGAGGATTGTCGTCTGTTATCCTTTGCTTTACACCTAATATCCATTTATGAGTGAGAAAATACCCTGCTTGTCTTTCTGAATCTTAATTACCTTACTCGGGGTGTTTTTTCTAGTTCCATCCATTTGCCTGTAAATTTTAGGATAGCTTTGTTTTTTACCGCTGACTAATACTCCATTGTGTAAATGTACCATATTTTCTTTATCTATTGTTTGAATAAGAGACATCTAAGTTGTTTCCAGGTTCTAGCTATTAAAAATATTATTCCTATAAACATTGTTGAGCAAGTATCCTTGTAGTATTATTGATTATCATTTGGATATATGCCCAGGAGTGATAGTGCTGAGTCTGAACTTTTGAGGAACACTTATCTTTATTACAGCATGCCTATTTACTTTTTAGGTAAATGTTCTGTTTTATCTGAGCATACCTTTTCACTGTATCTCAGACAGCATTTCTCCTAGTAATTTAGGTAGACTTCTTTTTTTTTTGTTTGTTTGTTTCTGTAAGTTTTGTTTTTAATTTTCATTCCCATCTGTGCAAATACAAATTGCTATTTTATAGTCAGACACAATTAAATAATTCTTGGAAAAATTAAGTCTCTCTCATTTGTTTAACATTCCTTTCCTTGGTGCACTAAGATGGCTCAAATTAGAGTAGAAATAACTTTATTAATATTCAAAGTTATCACTAGATTTCCAAAACTTAAAAGATTCTACCAATAGTCCAGGCTTATTTAGGTGTTACAAACTCTAGACTGATGAGATTTAATAGCATAAACTGACACAAATAATAACATCTATAAAATAATATGGATATAAGAAGCAGAAAACAAAATCTATTAACATTATTTAAATCAATCATCCCTGATGTTATAGAAATTTATTTTTAAACTGACTTACCTTAAAGTAAGGAAGGAAAAATACGATAATAAAACAGTTTCTTGCAGTCATATGTGAAAGGCTAATAAGTAACTGCTATGGGACAATGCCCTTGTACACTGTAAAGATCTGTCACTCATATTAGTTTAATAAAATGCTGACTGACCAATGGCCAGGCAGGAAGTATAGGCAGGGCCGCCAGAGTAAGAAAATTCTTGGAAGAGGAAAGGCAGAGACACAGTCACCAACCAGACTCAGAGAAAGCAAGACGAGAATGCCTCACTGATAAAAGGGACCAAGCCATGTGACTAAACACAGACAAAAAATTATTGATTAATTTAAGTTGCAAGAGCTAGTCAACAATAGACTTGAGCTAATAGGTCAAACAGTTTATAACTAATATAAGTCTCTGTGTGTTTCTTTGAGATTGAATGGCTATAGGACAGGGTGAGACAGAAACTTCTGTCTACAAGGAACCAAAAATTTATCATTCTTTACTTCTAGAAAAATTTTAAGTTAATCCCAGCAAGTCCTCCTTGTTGCATATGTTGATAAACAAAGTGAATGATGAATGAAAAACAAACCTACATATGATGTATTTATTCTTGAATTCATAGTACTACCATGTTTTGAGAAATTTACTTTTCTGAATAAATATGACAATGTTGAAATTATACTTAAAAAATACTTCTCCAATTATAAGAATTTTATTGTTACAAAATCAATTTTCTTTTAGACTATCTGATTGTATTATATTAGATAACATCATGCATCCATTATTGAGTGTTGTTTACTTTTCTGACAAAATATACAAGCTTAAACTAATTTGCTCTTATAGGGTGTAAGAGTATTCTTAAATGATATCTGTGCTGCTGTAAATGACTTTAATCTGAACTAAGAGAAATTGCAGTAAGTTTTATGTGAGATAATATCAAAAATCTATTAAATGTTTCAGTATTTCTTTTCAAAGTATGGATATGTCTGCAATTATAGTTAAGCAGTCAAGGAGAAAAAGTATACGATTATTGTTTCTCTATAGTCTGACAATCCTCATTAATTGCAAAGCATCTGCAGACATCTAAAGTGTGTCCAATGTCAAACAAGAGATACCAAAAACAATTGTGCTTATTAGTAGAAGAAAGAATTTAAATAGAAATCACAAAGACAAACATAGAAAGAATGTCATTGGTTAAGATATAATGTTTGAAATGTTTTTCATAATCTTGTGTTACTTCGCTTTATAAATAGAGTGTAATTTTACTTTGGGTATGTAAATAAATATATGGCATTAGAAAATGGTTTTGTAAACTGAGAAATAGAAGCATATTTTTTACAATTCCTTAGGAAATATTGAAATGATTTTTAAAGAATAAATTACAGGAAACACACATATGTTCAGTGACAAAATAAAAGATACTACTTGTGTAGGTCCAAAAATGTGGTCCTATTCCTACCTTGTATGAAGGTCAGAGAGTTTGAGGTTGCTCAAAATTGTTGACAACAACCAGGATCACACATCCTGATCCAGGATATGGTTACATGGTTCTTTTGATATTAAGGTGGCCCATACAAGTAGATCAGCTCCACCCTGACAAACAGGATATGCAACCATACTTCTTCTTTTGAAACAGGATATTTGACCTTGGGAGTATCTGCCTTCAGTGTATTTTGTCTAGGGTGGGTTCACTAACTAATCAACAGAATGTTAATGACTTGATATCTCAAAGTATTAAAGCAATTAACTTTTCAAGTTGTCCTTTGTATCATGTTAAAGAAGTCTTTTGTTGCTGTCTTCCCCCGTTTGTACTGGAAATTGTACAATTGTATGGAAAATTAAATGCTGGGACTGGAACTAACTCCGGATACTATTCCCTGTTTCTGTTTTATTATTTTCACTCTTGTCTTCATACTCTTTACTTATTTTCTAGTTCCTAAACCCCTAACCATTTAAGTGGTATTTATGTCAAAGCTTATTTCCGACAAATGACACCAAACATGGGAATGACAGGTGAAACCTGAAACACACAGAAGTTTGGCCAGACTTACAGGTAACTATGTCAGGGAACCTTCATGAAGAAAATCACACCAGAGGTGTAGAGGTGAATAATGAGTGCTCAGAAATAAATAATAGACAAGAAAAAAGATAGGAGAAAGGCAGGGCAGTAAAACTTATAAATAATACCTGTGGTTATGGGACAGGGAAAAAGTAATCAAATGCTTTTACAGTTGCTTGGAGATATTCTAAAGGACAGGGGAGCCCAAGTACAGCAGCAGCAAATGCAGAAATTTTTGGAATTTATACAACATCTATGCCCTTGGTTTTCTGAGCGCAGGCCCTTGGATGCTGCAACATGAAAAGATAACAGGATAAAAATCCAACAACATTATTACAAATATGGGCTAGAAATCATCTCTACAGATACACTTCATTTCTGGGTGCTAATACAAGAGAGTTTAGATTTAAAACCCAAACAGCAGGAGGTACATTCCCTCATCTAGTTAGATGGAAATCAGAACCATTCGCACCACTGGAGGAGCTGCTAGATCCATTTACAAGACTGGGTGATTATAATCAGTTTGAGCCTGATGTCTTGGGGAACTATGCTGAGGTATTTTCACCTCCCTCATTTGTGACCAGCCATGCTAAGAGACAGGAAAATAGTGATAAAATGCGGCAGGAGCTAATAGTGTTGAAAGAGTTAGTAAAATTACTTTAACACAAACTAGAAACTGTGTAGACCCCCTTATATCAGAAGAGTAATTCTCTTCCTACCATAATAGCTGGTTTAGATTCACCTATAATGCAAAGAGCTCTAAGAACAAGGCAGAAATGTAACATTAATCATGAGTCTTGCTTGTAAGCTAGCAGCAGAGAGGCTGCTTATAGAGGGGAAGATATGCAAGTATTTCAATGGTTTCTTGTAATTGAGCAAAGAGACTCTCAAAGATATCTACTCAAGGTACATATTCCCATATCATTCAAGTTAATCAAAGAATGAAAAGCAGTCTGTGCTCAGTATGGCACCATGGCTTTTTTTTTTTTTTTATACATATGCTACTGGAAAATAAGTCTCTAGAAGCTCTGCCCCCAAGGGATTAGAAGCACTTGACCAAAACTTTACTGTCAGGAGTGGACTATCTATTGTGGAAAATGGATTTCAAAGAACAATGTCAGGCCACATTGAGAGAAACAGGACCCAACAAGTTCCTATTTCTTATTAGCTGCTTGTAGGTGAGGGACCTTATACAGGGACAGATGATCAGTTAAACTTGGATATGGCAACATATGCCCAAATGAATGCATCTTCTAAAATGTTCTGGAACAGACTCCATCTTCTAAAGAAGAGACTGAGGAATTGTCTTGTATGAGACAGGGACCAGATGAATAGTTTCAAGACTTTGTCTCCAGACTGATGCAGACATCAAACAAGTTGATTGGAGATACTGAAGCAGGACATTTGATAGTTTAATAGCTAGTCTTTGAGAATGCTAATGCTATATGCAAAGCGTCTCTAAGGCCTTTTTGAAAGAAAATAACATTGCCAATTATATTCTGATTTGTTCAGATATTGGCTACTCATGGGGTATCAGATCAGGCAATGTCCTGATAGGAGAGTAACCAGGACTGTCGAAGAGATGACTAAGGGAACCCCCAAGACAAGTTTTTGGTGCAATCCAGCAACCTCTTCTCCCATAAGGAAATCCATTCAGGACCTTTTCAGAGCAACCCCAGGCAGTGCAAGGCCTGATCTCAGCTCTTGCATCTATACAGAAATGGGGATACAAGATTCCCCACTGGGGTTTATGGGCCTTCAATGGACGGAACTATAGGGTTGCTGTTGGAGAGAAGTAGCACCGCTATGCAAGGGATTCTTGTTGATCCTGGAGTCATTGAAACTGATTTTGAAGGAGAAATCAAGGATATGATTCACTCTCTTAATGGAGCTTCTGCGGTAAAGACAGACCAGAGGCTTGCACAATTAATTTTACTTCCCTTTGTGCAAACCAAAAATTAGATTAAGAGAGATAAGAGAACAAATGTCATATTTGGTTCATCTGATGTTTATTGGCTCTAAGTCATAGGTCCACAGTGATCAGAACTCACCTTGTTTATAAATGGAAAAAGGTTTTCTGGTCTTTTGGATACTGGTGCAGATATTTCTGTTATAACTGCCAGTCAATGGCCTTCTAAATGGCCAAAAATGGAGACTATTGCACAGCTACAAGGGATTGGTCAGACTCGAAATCCTGAACAAGGTAGTAATGAGCTTTACTGGAAGGATGGAGAAGGTCATAAAGAAACTTTTGAGCCATACATTGTTCCTCATTTACTGTGGAGGACCAAAAATTGTGAGCCCATTTTCCACCTTGACCAATGGTCAAAGAGATGGAATTCCTTCAAGATTATTGTGTTTCTACCTCAAACAAAGGTCTCACCTAGATTTAGATCAGAGAGTTCTGCTGTCTCAAAGTTATTGCCAATAGGTGTAGCTAATATCCAAACCTTATATTTTGGGAATATAAAAACAGATATGTTTCTACTTCAAACAGAAGTCTAAGGATACAACTAAGGTTTCAGTTTCTTTAAAGAGATAACATTGGATTCCACCCAGAGAGTGGTCTGCCTACAGAATGTTTTTGGTTTAGGGGGCGAGCATGTCTTCTTTTGTCCTAGAAACAGAACATTTAACTATGGTTATAGTCTACAACATTCAACTGATCTATTCATTTTCTTGTATCATGTTAATGCAGGTTTTTTTTTTATCTTACTCCTACCTCTTGGGGTCAGGGTATTTTAATCAATTGGAAATTAAATGCAGGCAATTTCAGTATTCACTGGAACTCCTTTCTGGTTCTAGCCTATGTTTTCTATTTTATTATCTTCATGTTCTTTACTAATATTTCTAAATCCTCAAACTCCTACCCTGGCAAGAGGTATTTTTTGTCAAGGCTGATCACTGACATATGGTGCCATAACATGGCGGTGACCAGTGGACCCTGAAATGCACAGAAGTGTGGCCAGGTGTACAAGGGAGTACCTGAGTGACTCCACAAGAAAATTGTTCCATGGGTGGAAAGGTGAATTATGAGTGCTCAGAAATAAATAGTAGTAATAAAAATGGAAAGAGAAAGGCAAGGCAAAATATCGGAAGTAAAACTGTCAATATTTGTAAATATGGGATGAGGAAATAGTATTCAAATATTTGCACATTTACTTAGAAGAGGAGCTGAAATGGAGCAAAAACCAAGGCAGAGATTTTTAGTTTGTAAATATTGTACTCCCCACCCCCCACTGGCAAAGTATCTGCTCCCACCTTCAGCCTGCTCCAAGATTTGGAGAGGCCAAAATGCAGCCTCCCCTTCATCCCTGCAAGCAGCAATGCTGTGATCACCTAGCTGCAGCCTCTGTTGCTGCTTAGTGGGTGGAGAGAATGAAGGGAGTATGAAGTTTGGCCTAGCAATGGCCTAGGTTACCGCTGAGATTGTGGCAGTTCATACACACATGCTGTGGCCAGCTGAGTCTGACCCATAATATGCGGTGAAGCCAGGAAAGGCAGGAGACAGGAAAATTTGGAGGGCTATACCTTCCAGAGTCAGTGCCTGGTGTCAATATAAATGCCTTGAAACTATTTGGTCCATAAACCAAGAAACCTATAATGGATAAATCAATGATTTTTAACAGAGGGAAGGACTCAGGAATTCTCTTAATTTTGTGATTACAAGGTTTAAAATAAAAAAGCAAGGGTAGTAAAAATAGGTGTGGCTATACCCACCTAAGCTTTTGGTCTCACACAGTGGTTTTAGAGCCACTAACCTAAATTTGCCAGTCAGTCAGGGTCGTAGCTGAATTGATGTGCGTGGCCTGTGCCTTACCTAGGCACAACATGCAATGAGGGATTGGCTACCTCATCCCAAGTACCCAGGCAGCATGGTTAAGCATCATAGGGATCATGGTTTTGCACCCTGATACATAGCCCAGCTTCAACTGAGAGCCCAAATCCCACACTCCTGACCTGACAGCCAAACTACATAAAGGTAGCCTCGGAGAAATGAAGCTTCAGGTCAGTCAAGTGTCTGGAAAAATGTAAATGAATAAGTTAAAGCCTGTCAGCTAGGTAGACTTAAAACTTGGATTAGAAAGATAGCTTACAAATTTTTAATAAAACACCCAATGGTTAGAATCTTATTTAAAATATCCTACATGAGACTTTGAGCCATAAAGTAAAATTCTTAAAGGGAACAGTGATCTGAATTCCACTAGACAGCTTAGAGAAGCTGCCAGACAGGTATGCACCCAAGGAGAGTATGCAATACAGAACCATCAAGTCATTACATTAATTTTGAATTTTGACCAGATTTACCAGATATATATATATATATATATATATATATATATATATATATATATATACACAAAACTTACTCCTGCAGCAGGATTATGGCAAAACAGTCTGCTTTTATGGCTATACTTCCCCATTTTGTCAGGTATGGTATTAAATCTTTATTTTGAAGTAATAGCTTGCTTAACACAGAAGAACAGGATGGAATCTAGGAAGTATTTTTGCAGAGAACCAGGTATGATCAATGATCCTTATACTAAGCAACAGACTGATTAGCTATTTCACAATAGATACATATGCAGGATTCATGATGGCCATTGCAAAAATTGGGGAAGCCACTAAGCCTATAATTTCTCATTGCTTAAAATGTTTCTTATATGGGTACTACAAAATTCATAAAGATGTATAAGGGGTCTGTATATGTTACCAAAGCATTTTAGCAATTTTGGTCCCAATGAAATATTGAACACAAGATAGATATTCCTTATAATCCCCAAGGACAAGGAATTGTGGAGCGTGCCCATGGCTCCTTGAAAACAGAACTTAAAAAGATAAAAACAGGAGAATTATATCCTCAAATAGCACATAATGCCTTGAGTCATGTACATTTTATGATGAACTTCTTGAAGATGGATGTCCACGAGCGATATTTAGCAGACAGATTTTGGCATGATGGCACCAAGGTGATCTTTGCTAAAACAAGGTGAACAGACCCTTGCACTAGATTATGGCAAGGACTCTATCCTGTGTTAATATGGAGTTGAGGACATGTTTGTGCTTTTTTTCCCCACAGGAAGAAAATAAAGCATGGTGAGATGGCTTCCAGAGTGTCTGTTTCAATGCATCTAGTAGAAGGGTGTCAGGCCCGATGACATTGTGGCTGCAAGTGCCTTCATAGAAGTGTCAGAATGAGAAACTGTGACCCTGACTTCTTCGTACCACGATGCTGCAGGCTGTGGAAAGCTGTACTTGAACCAATCTTCCTGACTCACAACATCATGCAGCTGAAGAAAAAGATCATGTTGACAACTGATGATTCCCAGCTTCTTGATGGACTTGCTGCACAAACTTCCAGACCTAATGAGTCTTGTTTACTTTGGAGCTAGACCAGAAACACAGACTAAATAGTTGACTGTTTTATATTTTCAGAGATAGAGCCCAGATTCTCAGTGAGGTATCTAGTCTGCTGTTAAAATGTTGAAATAACCTGAGAACTGAGACCTCAGTTATCCTCTAAGGGATAAAAAAGACTCACTAAAGTAGTGACTGAAGCTCCTTCTCTGATATGAGGAGAGTAGACGAAGGGGTTTTACTGCTACTCAGAGATTAGGGAAATTGCTTAAATCAGTTTTGCAATTAGACTCCCACCCATCACTGAAACCTGTTCCTGTCTTTTTATTAGAATGCATTTAAGAGAATTGTGATTTGACAAATTGTGTTATGTTATTGACCTGTTAAACTGTGTTATGGTGTTGAGCTGTTAATGCTTTTGTTCACTATAAGATGTTAATAACTAGAAAAAAGATTAGAATTTGTCTAATAAAAATTTGACATTACCAATTAATTCTTGAATTTGATATATTTGATAAAAGAAATTTAGATATTGATGCAACTGAATACACTCTAGAGCAATCAAAACAGAAATTCTCAATCCTGGTGATCTCTATTCCTTTAATTAGGAAACACTATAGCCATAGAAATATGCATGGCACAAAGTATTATTTGATTTTTTTCCATTAGCCAATCGTTGAGGAACTCTTTTGACAGAAACTTGGTTTAAAGACACAGAGCCCCGAGACACTTTCTCCCTTAACCCTTTGCTTACAGAGGTTGGCAGTCAAGAATCGATTTGATCGTTCTACATCCCAGGTGCTTAAGACATGGGCATGTATGATTAGAATGTTTGTACTGAAGACAGGTAAGTTTAGAACATGGTAAAGTGTTCACCTAAGGCAGATATGATCATCTATGCCATTGCAGAAGCACAGGTTTTATTTAAATTAATCAAAAGAGAGAAATTGTGGAGGCCCCAAAAATGTGTGCCTCTTTCCACCTTGACCAAATGTCATAGAGATGGAACTGACCTCTATTCCTTCAAGATTATTGCGTTTCTACCTCAAACAAACTTCCTACCTGGATTTAGATCAGAAAAATCTGCTGCCTCAAAGTTATTGCCAATAGGTGTGGCTAATATCCAAACCTTATATTTTAGGAATAGAGAAACAGATGTGTTTCTACCAAAAACAAAAGTCTAAGGAACCAACTAATGTTTCAGTTCCCTTAAGGAGATAACATTGGATTCCACCTAGGGAGTGGTTTGCCTACAGAAGGTTTTGGTCTAGGGTGTGAGTGTGACTTGCTTTTTTCTAGCAATAGAATGTTTAACTGTGGTTGTAGTGCCTGTGACCTTCAACTGCTCTATTCATTTCCTTGTTTCACAACGGCGCAGTTTTTACTTTTCTCCTATCTCTTGGTGCTGTGGGAACACCTTTAGCCAATAGCCTTTAAGATACCAGCCCACTAGGGTATGGTCTCTTTTACTCTAAATTCAACCATAAAGCTTGTGTGATGTCTCTCTTGGGTGCTGTACTTGTTTCCTATTGCCCACTCATGCAGAGGACTGTGATCTGTGAGTTCCCGCTAAATAAAGAACCCTTCATTTATTCATTTCTGAGCTATTGTGGGATTATTTTATTTGCATTCTCTTACATCTTAGTGTCAGGGTATTTTAAGCAGTTGGAAATTAAATACAGACAATTTCAGTATTCGCTGGAACTCCCCCACCCAGCACTATTGTATGTTTTTCTGTTTTATCATTTTCACATGTGTCTTTGTACTCTTTACTAATATTTTTAAATCCCCAAGCCCATACCCTGGCAAGAGGCATTTTTGTCGAGGCTGGTTCCTTACTATTTACCTGTAAATATTAGTTTTCAGAACATGCATTCCAATCATGCAAGCCCATATCTTAGGTACCTGGGGGAGAAAAAGATCAAACCTGTCTCTGACTACTGACCTCTGCAAGCAAAGGGTTAAGGGAGAAAACCTTTTTTGTTGTCCTGTACCACTGAGCCAACATTTTGTTAAAAGAGTTTATCAAAATGAGATAATCATGTGCAAGCAGATATTGCTTTGTGATCTACATGCTACAGTATCTTAAAGGAGTAGAGCATCACCAGGGATGGGAATGCCCTTTTGAACTGGTCTAGAGTTATTAACAGTTTTCAATGTATCAAAATTTAAATTCATGTCCAAATCCAAAAACTCATTGGAAATGTCAAATTTCTCTTAGATAAGTCTTCATCCATTTCTTATCATTAACATCATATAATGAAATAAAGCAGTTATACACAATAACAGTTTAATACCATAACTCTAGCATAGAAATTAACAATAAACATGCAATTTGTCAAATCACAATTCTCTTAAATCCATTTTAATCAAAAGGCAAAGGTTTCTGTTATGGCTGAGAGTCTAACTGCATTGAAGTTTTTAAGAAACTGCCCCAGTCTCTGAGCAGCACAAAAAAGACCTTAGGCTACTGTCCTCATATCTGAAGAGGGGCTTCAATTACTCCTTGTAATGAGTCTTTATTCTTTGATGGGAAAATTGAGGCCTCAGTTCTCAGGTTCTTCCAGTCTTCCACAGTAGATTGAATACCTCATTGACAATCTGAGTTCTATGTCCCAAAGTTTAAACAGTCAAATGTTTAGTTTGCATTTCTGGTCTGGCTTCAAGGTAAAATTGTCTCTGCCATTTTAAGTAGATACCTTCTCAATATATTTGAGAGATGTTAGGATTTATAATTTTCACAAATATAAATAAATTTAACTCTAATTGTATTTTATAACTTCCAAGATAAGTTATTAATTAATTAATTTGTTTATTCATTAATCTCTATTTATTATTCTTCATTTTATCTGTGGGTCCCAATCTTATAGTTTTTTGTTCATCTTCATTCTTCCTTGAGAAATTTGCTATTACAACATTGTGCTGTAATTTATGCTTCACTTGCTGTCCTTGATATCTTCTTCTATTGTATTTCATTTTATTTAAATAAAAAACAAAACAATAAAAAACCTTCAGTTTCTTCCCATGCAATGAATACCAAATAAAACAAAATTATAAATATTACATATTTATAAGCAAACTAGAAATCCCATAACACATAGATTAAGAAATATTCATATAACAGAAATATAAATACCTAAGATTTTAGCCAAATTGGACTTCCATATTTTCTTTTATTTTGATTAAACTCCAGATGAGCTTCTTTCTGATTTTAAGGTGTGACCTTATTACATGCAGAATACTTTGTTGAATTAGGAGTGGCATCAGGGCTGCGTTCCTGGCACCCGGCCGCCCACATGGCTAGCTTATGCCCCAAAATAATTACACGGAAACTGTATTCTTTCAAACAATGCCTGGCCCAGCTTGTTCCAGTTTCTTATTGGTTAGCTCTTACATATTGTTCTAACCCATTTCTAATATTCCGTGTAGCCCACGAGCTGGCTTACCAGGGAGGATCTTAACCTGCATCTGTCTGGAGCAGGAGAATCATGGCGACTCCCCACTCAGCTTCTTTCTCCCAACATCCTGTTCTGTTTACTCCACCTACCTATGTTCTAACCAATAAAATGGGCCAAGGCAGTTTCTTTATTAGCCAATGACCTTCCTCCATCAATACTTTGTTTAGAAAATGTGTTATTTTAAATTCTTTTATTGTATTTTTGAGATGTGAATATATAAAAGAATATTAAATTTATAGATGAAGAAAATATTTCTTTTAAGTTAAAAAGTTTTATTTAAGGACAACATTTATGAGTTCATAAGATTTGCATTTTCCTCCCCATCCAATTCTTTCCATGCCTTTCCAACTTCCTCCTTTTTAATTAATCATAACAACCTTTTCTTCTACTTTTACTTTTCTATGTATGTATATATAACAGAACATATATGTGATCTAACACACGCACACACACACACACACACATATCCTACTGAATCCAATTAGTATTACCCTTATTTGCTTGTGTTTTGGGCTTACCATTTAGGATTAAGGTTTCCCCCTAAGAATCAAAAACCAAAATATAACGACAAGAAAAAAACTGATTCTTCCTCTGTCAGCAAACATTCATTGCTGTAGTTCCTC
Organism: Alexandromys fortis; assembly: GCF_014885135.2. Taxonomy (NCBI): domain Eukaryota; kingdom Metazoa; phylum Chordata; class Mammalia; order Rodentia; family Cricetidae; genus Alexandromys; species Alexandromys fortis. Next base: position 1,117,714 of record NW_026068198.1, read on the forward strand.
ATATGGGGTTGGGGCCACATGAGAACCCCCCTCAAACTATCTATATCTATGTGTATTACATACATATATAAAATTTTAATATATTTTATATGTATACATATACATACATATTTATATAAAATATTTTATATATGCATATATATTTAAGATTGCATGATTAGAATGTGTGTGTATGTGTGTGTGTGTGTAAAAATCAGAATTCTTACTGTTGGAGTTTTTCACAGATATTTTCTTTTTTGCTAATGTAATTGGAGCACTTTGAGTTGATTATGTTTGTAACTATTTCTTATCTTATTTAAGTTATCTATTATACGTTTTAATGTCTATATTGAAAC
>NW_026068198.1:1118817-1121155 GCF_014885135.2 Alexandromys fortis
TCCAGGAGCATTTCTTAAAATGTTAAGCACTTCTTAAAAACTTAAGTTGCACCATGTATAGGTAATACGTTACTGCCTGTGTCCTGCCCAGTCTAAACCTTAACTGCGCAGTTTTAAGGTAATTACGGTAGTTCCTGTCTGAGACCAGCACAGTTCAGCTTGGCAGAGCTGAGCCAAGCTGCTCCTGCCTCAGAGCCATTTGGTGTCCCTGAGCCACACACAGTTCCAGGCACACAGCAGTCCACATAGGAGCCGCAATCAGCAGTTTAATTCTGAGACTGAGTGTGCAGCACAGAAACTCTTTTCATCCAAGTTACAGCCAAATCTGACATGCAGAGCACTCGTAGTCTGAAAACGCGTCTCTGTATGGCGGCAGGAATCCGCCATGCTCTTCCGCCTGCCTAAGCCTGATTCGGCCTTCTGCCCAGGTGCAGGCGGGGAGCGCTGAGCCATTGGCACGGTCTCAGAGCACTCTCCTTTCGATCCCAAATGGGAACACAAACATCCAGTCCCATAAAAGCCTTGAAATGCTTTAAAGCCAGAGTTCACGCTGGCAGCACAGCCCCCAGGAAGCCGCGCTTTTTTTCTGCTGCTGTTGCTGAATCAGGAAGTTTCTCTACAGCACGCCACCAACAAACAGCAAAAATCTGTGTTAAACTCTCTCTCCCTTATTTTTAAGCTTTCTCAGGTTTTTAAGTGGATATAGACCATCACGTCGGGCGCCACTCTGTTGAAGTAGGAGCGGCAGGGCTGCGTTCCTGGCACCTGGTCGCCCACATGTCTAGCTTATGCCTGAAATAATTACACGGAAACTGTATTCTTTCAAACACTGCCTGGCCCAGCTAGTTCCAGTTTCTTATTGGTTAGCTCTTACATATTGTTCTAACCCATTTCTAATATTCCGTGTAGCCCACGAGCTGGCTTACCAGGGAGGATCTTAACCTGCATCTGTCTGGAGCAGGAGAATCATGGCGACTCCCCACTCAGCTTCTTTCTCCCAACATCCTGTTCTGTTTACTCCACCTACCTATGTTCTAACCAATAAAATGGGCCAAGGCAGTTTCTTTATTAGCCAATGACCTTCCTCCATCAATACTTTGTTTAGAAAATGTGTTATTTTAAATTCTTTTATTGTATTTTTGAGATGTGAATATATAAAAGAATATTAAATTTATAGATGAAGAAAATATTTCTTTTAAGTTAAAAAGTTTTATTTAAGGACAACATTTATGAGTTCATAAGATTTGCATTTTCCTCCCCATCCAATTCTTTCCATGCCTTTCCAACTTCCTCCTTTTTAATTAATCATAACAACCTTTTCTTCTACTTTTACTTTTCTATGTATGTATATATAACAGAACATATATGTGATCTAACACACGCACACACACACACACACACATATCCTACTGAATCCAATTAGTATTACCCTTATTTGCTTGTGTTTTGGGCTTACCATTTAGGATTAAGGTTTCCCCCTAAGAATCAAAAACCAAAATATAACGACAAGAAAAAAACTGATTCTTCCTCTGTCAGCAAACATTCATTGCTGTAGTTCCTCATATGGGGTTGGGGCCACATGAGAACCCCCCTCAAACTATCTATATCTATGTGTATTACATACATATATAAAATTTTAATATATTTTATATGTATACATATACATACATATTTATATAAAATATTTTATATATGCATATATATTTAAGATTGCATGATTAGAATGTGTGTGTATGTGTGTGTGTGTGTAAAAATCAGAATTCTTACTGTTGGAGTTTTTCACAGATATTTTCTTTTTTGCTAATGTAATTGGAGCACTTTGAGTTGATTATGTTTGTAACTATTTCTTATCTTATTTAAGTTATCTATTATACGTTTTAATGTCTATATTGAAACCAACTGCTTTCCCAAAATCATGCTTTATTTCTAAATTTTGTCACTTAACATTTCTATAATAATGTTAGCTGATAGCTAGTATGGATAGAACTCAATCCAGAATTTAATAGTGCTGTTAGCAGGACTAAACATAATGCTGCACATTTGCTGTATCATGAAGATACATGGTCAGATGTTACCAGCAAAAATGTTAAAATCAGAATTGTTTGATTGTTTAAGGAAATGATTTTCAATGTTTGCTTATATGAAATTAATTACTGAGTTGTACAACTACTCTGGGTTGAATTTCATGAACAAATGACATTATAAAGTGGCTATATTTGAGAGTATTACTAAATTGTGTTAATATTTAACACATTATTATTGAAAGCCTTATGAGAATTGTTTTTGAAGAGTTTTTGAAGACATTTTTGTAATATATATTGTAATATATATTTTGATA
>NW_026068198.1:1122266-1126847 GCF_014885135.2 Alexandromys fortis
TGTAAGCACCCCAAGGTGCGCTTACCGGAAAGATTCTAGCCTAAGTCCATCGTGGGTTGCAGCTGCCTGGGAGAGCTGAGCATGGCGTCTCTGCTCCAGCAGAGCTGTCGGGTCTCTCTGGGAGCAGAGCAGAGTCTGACCTCACTTCCTCTTCCGCCCAGAATTCTATTCTGTTTACTCCTCCCATCTATGTTCCAAGCTGAGGCCAAGCAGTTGGTTTATTATAACTTAACCAATGAAATCAACAGATTGATATATGACACTCCCACAACACTTAGTGATGGGAAGGATTAAGAGGAGAGAGGGGCAAGGCTAACTCCTATTTATGTCCCACTGGAGTAAGGGAAACAGCTTAAAGAAGTAAAGGAAGAAAGTTAACACACTTTCTGATTTAGGTGGAAACCAGAGTACAGGATATCACCCTGGAGATAGGTGGTGCCTCCAATTTATCACTGTAATAGCTCCCAGGTGAGGGCATGGTGGGTGAGACAGACATTTGCCTTAATTTCTGTAGTCCAAAGAGCTTCCCAACCAACTGCTGCATCTAGGTAAGGTGGGGACAAAGTAAATGAAACCCATCTGGTGACAGTGTGGTAGGGGCCATGCTGGGATTTAAGGATCCCATAAAGTAATTATACTTGCTGCTACCAGGCCAGTCAACGAGGCCTGTGAGAATAAGATGGGTCTGGGTCTGGGTCCCCTTAGGGCCAGAGAATGCTTCCAGGACACGCTTCATGGAAGCCAGGAACAGCAGGGCAGAAGAGACTCAAAACAAAGATCTCAGAGAACAGTGTGTCTAGAAGAAGTGCACATCAGGACAGTTTGTGGCATATTTGGAAGTTAGCTTTCTCAGGAGAGGGCAGCTGTATGGTCATGATGAAGGTACACGGACTGAACCAAACCTGCTCCACTTGGCACTGCAAAGTCTGCAACTGCTGCTGTAGTGTACAGTATGAGTGGGGTGGGCCCTGGGAATACGGTGCCTTTTTCCAGAGAAAAGTTGTTCCTTGATGGTCAAGGAAGGCTGGAACAGGAGGTTCAAGTTGAGACGGGGAGGAGAGAGGTAGAAAAGGAAAGGAGTACCGAGAGAGATAGTTGAAATACTGGGGCATTTGAGGAGTAGTATGGAAACCTAATACCAGAAGGTTCCAAAATTATATACATATATGAAGTAGATCTAAATGAAATAACCAAATAATGGAGGAAACAGCCCAACTGGCTATCCCTTGTCACCAAATGAAGTTTCCAATATTAGTATTGGGTTACATTTAATTGATTTTTTTGCCCTCAAATGGGTCTCATGGGGAGCCCCAAACGACCCAGGCCATTGCCAATACTGTGGCTTCTCTCCACAAATTGACAACAAGGTCTCATTGCTGAATACAATACCTACACAAGTAAAAGAACATAGAGAAAGGGAGCTGGTGCTTTCTATGTAAATAGAAATTTTCTATGTAAATAGAATCTTCACCCCAAATTCCTAGCATTGGTGACACAGAAAGGTACCCTGCAGACTACAAAAGGAAAGACATAAATACCATCTTAGTCAGTGCTGTATTTCTGTGAAGACACACACCCTTTCCATGGCAACTCTGATAAAGGGAAGCATTTAAATGGGGATCAATACAGTTTTGGAGCTTTAATCCAGTGTCAGTATGGCAGAAAGCACAATGTGTATCAGGGGAACATGGCAGCATACAGGCAGATATTGTGTTGGAAAAGAAGTTGAGAGTTTTATATCTGAGTTCTTAGGATCTTAGGAAGCAGGATGAGAGAAGGACATGGTGCCTGGCTTGGGCTTTTGAAACCTCAAAGCCCACACCTAGTGACACACTTCCTCCAACAAGAACACACATAAGCTAAGAAGTCCATACCTCCTAATAGTATCGTTCCCTGGTGAACAAGCATTCATATCTATTTGCCTACAGGGACCATATTTATTCAAACCACCACACAAATCCTTTGATGTACAATTGATGTACAATGGCTCCCTGCCTGGACATCAATTAAAGCAATGGTGGCACAAAGCTTGTGGGGGTAACCAACATCTAACTTGTCTTAAGGTCCACTCTACAAGATGGAACCTGTATGTACCACTGCATGAGTGATCAAGAACTTGAGACTAAATAGTCCAGGTCTATGGCCAAAACAAATGCTATAGTTCTTATAGTTCTAAAAACAAACAAAAATAGTAGCAATGAAATGACTCTTAATGACATTCTACTATATGAACAGATGAGTGGCATGCTCAGTCATCATTAGAGAAGCTTCCTCCTATATTATATGGTAACAAACCAGAAATACACAGACATACATTATGCAAAGACATAGAGACCTTGGAACACTCAACCCTAAATGGGATCACTCAGTCAAATCATGACTTTGAGAACCCCATGAATGAAGAGGCAGAAAGAATGTAAGAATGTAAGAGCCAGAAAGAATGGATGACCCAAGAAGAAAAGGCCCTCTAAATCAAGATCAAAGCTCCTATGAACTCACAGTCTGGGGAAGCATGCAGAATGTCTGCATTGGTCTGCACCAGGTTCTTTTGTGCATATTATACCTTCCAGTTAGTGTTTCTATGAGATTCCAGAATGTGTAAGTGTGGGTCTCATATTCTTGTACCTTCTTTTAGGCCTTTTTTCTGTTTGTTTGTCTTATAAAATCTCAATTTTATTTTATTATTTTCATCTATTAGAATCATTTTTATTTTCTAATGAAAGACAGAAAGGGTGTGTGAATACAGATGAGTTTGGTGGAGGGACTTGGAGGATTAGATGGAGGAAAACCCATAATTATGATATACTATGTGAGCAATTACTTCAATAAAAGGAAAAAAAGAAAGAATAGTTCTGTATGTTTTTTTCTGTGTACCGTCATGTTTCACATTAATGCCTTCAACACCGTTTTTAAGTTGTACTTATTCTATATTATGAATATTTCTGCTTTTCACCACATTCAACTATATTGCACATCTGTGCAACGTTAGCTCCATCATTTAATGGAGTTTGTTATATTTCTTCATTCTGCATTTGTTTAATTATATAAAGATCTGTTACATATTTTTACTTTGCCTAACTAAGACACCGGATTGGTCTAAAAAGAAGCTAAATGACCAATATCTAGACAGTAGATGGATAGGTGGTGCTGGCAGACAGAGAATAAATAGGAAGAATATAGGCTCCAGAAAAGAAAGAGGGAGAACTAGGGAGAAAGAGAGGGAGACACCAGGGGCCGGCCAGCCAGGAAGCAGACAGCCAGGCAGACTTGAAGGAAGTAGGAAAAGTAGAACGTACAGAATGAAAGAAAGGTAAAAAGCTGAGGCAAAATGTAGATGAAGAGAAATAGGTTGGCATAAGTTGTAGGAGCTAGTGGGACAAACATAAGCTACAGCTGAGTATTCATAAATAACAAGTCTCCACGTCATGATTTGTGAGCTGGTTGGTGGCTCAAAAGAAAGCCTGCTACAGGGGTTGAAGCTTACTGCCATTTTTTGCAACATTGTCAACATTTTTGTTTGACTTTGTTTGTTCTTTTAAAAATGTATATGGATTCTCTTTTAAATTAAGAATGCCTCTTACATTTCTAATGAAATAATTACCTTGCCCATTTTATTTCACATAAATACATATTTGTCCTACTGGTCTTTTATATGCTGGTTAGAATTTCAAGGAAGGCAAAGAGTCCTCCAATACTTACATTTTATAGCCAGTTTACTATTAATTACCCTGTATTAGGTATAGATTTTGTAACTTAGTGTTGAAATTCTACAGTATTTCTAAAATATATGTTGAAGTGATTTGCCCTCTCCAAATTTTCTTAGAATCCGTTACTCATTTTGGTTTGCATATTCATTCATAATTTATTTTAAATACAATGTCTTTTGTTTAAATAAAATTATATTTTATTTCATCTTGGCATATTTAACCTAAGTCATCTGTCATTTTGTAGAGCTTAAGACTATTTTTAAAACAATTATCATCTAAGAGCCTTTAAAATGTTCTTTTTAAATATAATAATACGTTCACATAAAGTTGTAGATAGTAATAGTATACCTTATTTACTTTCTCTTAAGGATTATATTGAACACAATTATAATACAAGTTCAACCCAAGAAAATGGCATTGGTATAATTGTACGTATATATATATATGCTAAAATGTTTTATAGAAATATTAATATTATCTTTAATATAGAAATGTCTCAAATATCAGTATCTCTGGTGCTTTTCCTTTATAGAAAGTTTATTTTCTTTATTTAATTTGATTAATTAATATGGTAGTTTAAAACTATATTACAAACAATATTACATAAGGCAAAACAAATGTGTATGTAACATAATGTTTTAAAGTTTTCTCATGAAGAGAAAAAAAGTAATTTTCTTAAAGGGTCTTCTTGTTTCAGAATGTCAAACAGGTTATAGTCAAAATCCTAATGTATGAAGTTCAAAATAGTTTTATTTTCATTATTTCACAGTATTTCAATGATTTTATTTCAATTATGTATGTACACACACAAACTAACACACATATAAAATATATATACGTATGTGTGTGTGTGTGTATATATATATATATATAT
>NW_026068198.1:1126887-1129168 GCF_014885135.2 Alexandromys fortis
ATATATAGAGAGAGAGAGAGAGAGAGAGAGAGAGAGTCTTAGTTTGTTTCCCATTTCTGTGATAAACACTATGACTAAAACAAAAGGGTTATTTGGCTTACGCTTCTACATCACTGAATAAAATTAAAGCAGGAACTCAAGCAGGAACCGAAATACAGACCATGGAAGAATGATGTTTACTGGTTTACTTCTTTCAACTTACTTAGGACACTTTTTTAAAAAAAGTTTTTTTTTAATAATTGTTTATTTATTACATATACAATATTCTGTCTACTTAAATATGCCTTCAGGCCAGAAGAGGGAACCAGACCTCATTACAGAGAGCTGAGAGCCACCAAGTGGTTGCTGGCAATTGAACTCAGGACCTTTGGAAAAGCAGGCCATGATCTTAACCACTGAGCCAGTTCTCCAGCCCTGACAATTTCTTAAACATTTGAATCCTACTTTCCCAGCTTGGAATACTGACAGTAGTACACTGTTCCTTTCCACATCAATCATCAATTTAAATATTTATACTTATCCATATCAGTCTGTTGGGGCATTTTCTTAATTGATCTTCTCCAATGATATCGTCTTGTGTCAAGTTGCCAAAAACCAACTACCTACTTTGTATCTAAATGTGGGTATGTGTATGAAAGTGCATTGCCCATAGTGCTAAAAAGAGACCATCAAATACCTTGAACACTGGGTATAAAGCATGAGTTCTCTATAAGAGTAATATGCACTCTTTATGACTGAGCCTTCTCTTCACGTCTGTTTTGTAATATTTAAGCATAAAAAATATAAATTCATATTTTATAAATGGTTCATTTGGATATGCTTATATAAAATAAAAATTATTTGAAACATTTACCTTCAAATGCTATAGAAATGAATGACAGGAACATAAGTTTTCCCCATTGAAGTGATTAACATATCTTAAATCTCATATCAGGAAGAAATAACAATTATTACTTACTTTGTATGTAGTTTGATATTTTACAAAAGTGGTTGAGCCTTCTCTGTTTAGATCACTTAAAGGAACAGCATCAGAAAATATAGTTTCATTATTGTCTAAAAGGAAAAGAGATTCTTAATTTTGGTACTTTCTTATGGATAATTATTTCTAAATTATGTTATTGTCACTTTGATTAAATATGTGATCAAAACATTGACCTTAAGTTGAATTACTGATCAGATATTTGAAAGTATTTGGTTTTCTTTTCCTAAAGTAAAATTTAATGCATGATAAAATTTAGAATACCATTTTTATTTAAAGACGGGTTTTTGATTTTATGATGGATCTGAAGAACGTGAAAAATATTTATTAACCAAATTGAAAAACAAAGCAAATAAAAACATGTTTGTAAATAGGTGTATTTTTTATTCATTGATTATTGTGTGTATGTGGCATGCTGTGTGTTGTGGCACTAGAGATCAGAGGAAATTTAGGACTCTTCTCTCCTCCCACTTTTTTCTTTCTTTCTTCTTTTTTATTGATTTTTATTGAGCTGTAAATTTGCCTCTGTTCCCCTCCATCTCTGCACTTCCACCTTCAACCCTTGCCCATGGTCCCCATGCTCCCAATTTACTCAGAAGAACTTGTCTTTTTCTATTTCTCATGTAGATTAGGTCTATGTAAGCCTCTCTTAGGGTCCTCATTGTTATCTAAGTTCTCTGGCCTTGTGGTTTGTAGGATGGTTTTCTTTATGTTTAAAAACTACTTACGAGTGAGCACATGTGATAATTGTCTTTCTGTGTCTAAGCTACCTCATTGAGAATGTTTTCTAGCTCCATCAATTTGCCTGCAAAATTCAAGATGTCGTTATATTTTTCTGCTGTGTAGTACTCCATTGTGGAAATATACCACAGTTTCCTTATTCATTCTTCAGTCAAGGGGCATTTAGGTTGTTTCCAGGATCTGGCTATGACAAAAAATGCCGCTATGAGCATAGTTGAACACATGGCCTTATGGCATGATTGAGCATCCTTTGGATTTATACCTAAAAGTGGTATTACTGGGTCTTTTTTTTTAATTTTTTAATTTTTTTTATTGAGAAAAGGAAAAAAAAGTTTCCGCCTCCTCCCAGCCTCCCATTTCCCTCCCCCTCCTCCCACACTTCTCCCGTCCCCTACTCCTCTCCCCCTCCCTCTCCAGTCCAAAGAGCAGTCAGGGTTCCCTGCCCTGTGGAAAGTCCAAGGTCCTCCCCCCTCAGTCCATGTCTAGGAAGGTGAACATCCAAACTGGCTAGGCTCCCACCAAGCCAGAACATGAAGTAGGATCAAAACCCCTTGCCATTGT
>NW_026068198.1:1134504-1137915 GCF_014885135.2 Alexandromys fortis
CCTCCCATTTCCCTCCCCCTCCTCCCACACTTCTCCCGTCCCCTACTCCTCTCCCCCTCCCTCTCCAGTCCAAAGAGCAGTCAGGGTTCCCTGCCCTGTGGAAAGTCCAAGGTCCTCCCCCCTCAGTCCATGTCTAGGAAGGTGAACATCCAAACTGGCTAGGCTCCCACCAAGCCAGAACATGAAGTAGGATCAAAACCCCTTGCCATTGTACTTGGCTTCTCATCAGCCCTCATTGTTCGCCATGATTAGAGAGTCCAGTTTTATCCCATGCTTTTTCAGTCACAGTCCAGCTGGCCTTGGCGAGCTCCCAATAGATCAGCCCCACTTTCTCAGTGGGTGGGTACACCCCTCGTGGTCCTGACATCTTTGCTCATGTTCTCCCTCCATCTGCTCCTCATTGGGACCTTGGGAGCTCAGTCCAGTGCTCCAGTGTGGGTCTCTGTCTCTATCTCCATCCATCACCAGATGAAGGTTCTATGGTGATATGCAAGATATTCATCAGTATTGCTATAGGATAGGGTCATTTCAGGTTCCCTATCCTCAGCTTCCCAAGGGATTAACTGGGGACATTGCCTTGGGCTCCTTGGAGCCACTCTAAGTTCAAGTTTCTTGCCAACCCTAAGGTGGCTCCCTTAACTAAGATATGTGCTTCCTTGCTCCCCTATCAAACCTTCCTTTGTCCCAATCATCCTGTTTCCCCAAGTTCCCCCAATCCTCCCCTTCTCACTTTTCTCTCCCCATCCCCCCTTATCCCCATCCCACCCCACCCCCAAGATTTTTGAAATAGGAGCGGCGGGGCTGCGTCCCCAGCACCCCAGCCGCCTGCTAGCTTATGCCCGAAATAACAACACACAAACTGTATTCTTTTAAACACTGCTTGGCCCATTTCTATCCAGCCTCTTCTAGGCTAATTCTCGCACCTGAATTAGCCCATTTCGAATAATGCGTGTAAGCACCCTGAGGTGCGCTTACCGGGAAGATTCTAGCCTACATCCATCCTGGATCTGAGCTTCATACGTCTGCCTCAGAGCACAGAGCTACCGTGCGTCTACCCGGAAGAGTTGAGCATGGCCTCTCTGCTCCAGAGAGCAGAGCTGTCATGTCTGAGCTCACTTCCTCTTCCTCCCAGCATCCTATTCTGTTTACTCCTCCCACCTATGTTTTAACCTACCAGGGCAAAGGAGTTTCTTTATTGCTTAACCAATGAAATCAACAGATTGATATATGACACTCCTACATCACAAGATCCCAATTTTCTCCTCGGGAATTTTGTCTACTTTCCATAGCCAAGAGGATAACTATATGATTTTCCCTGGGATCTTTAGGTTCACCAGGTATACACTCCGTGACCTTTATTTATGGCTAGAAACCAATTATGAGTGAGTACATCCCATGTTCATCTTTTTGGGTCTGGGTTACCTCGCTCAGGATAGTGTTTTCTATTTCCATCCATTTGCATGCAAAATTCGAGAAGTCATTGTTTTTTACCGCAGCATAATACTCTAATGTGTATATATTCCACACTTTCTTCATCCATTCTTCCATTGAAGGGCATCTAGGTTGTTTCCAGGTTCTGGCTATTACAAATAATGCTGCTATGAACATAGTTGAACAAATGCTTTTGTCATATGATAGGGCATCTCTTGGGTATATTCCCAAGAGTGGTATTGCTGGGTCCAGGGGTAGGTTGATCCCGAATTTCCTGAGAAACCGAAACACTGATTTCCAAAGTGGTTGCACAAGATTGCATTCCCACCAGCAATGGATGAGGGTACCCCTTCCTCCACAGCCTCTCCAGCAAAGGCTATCATCGGTGCTTTTGATTTTAGCCATTCTGACAGGTGTGAGATGATATCTCAAAGTTGTTTTGATTTGCATTTCCCTGATTGCTAATGAGGTTGAGCATGACCTTAGGTGTCTTTTGGCCATTTGAACTTCTTCTTTTGAGAATTCTCTGTTCAGTTCAGTGCCCCATTTTTTAATTGGGTTAATTAGCATTTTAGAGTCTAGTTTCTTGAGTTCTCTATATATTTTGGAGATCAGACCTTTGTCTGTTGCGGGGTTGGTGAAGATCTTCTCCCAGTCAGTAGGTTGCCTTTTTGTCTTAGTGACAGTGTCCTTTGCTTTACAGAAGCTTCTCAGCTTTAGTAGGTCCCATTTATTCAATGTTGTCCTTAGTGTCTGTGCTGCTGGGGTTATACTTAAGAAGCGATCTCCTGTGCCCATCTGTTGTAGGGTACTTCCCACTTTCTCTTCTATCAGGTTCAGTGTGTTCGGACTGATATTGAGGTCTTTGATCCATTTGGACTTGAGTTTTGTGCAAGGTGATAGATATGGGTCTAATTTCAATCTTCTACAGGTTGACATCCAGTTGTGCCAGCACCATTTGTTGAAGATGCTTTCTTTCTTCCATTGTATACTTTTAGCTCCTTTGTCGAAAATGAGGTGTTCCTAGGTTTGGGGATTAAATTCCGGGTCTTCTATGCGATTCCATTGGTCGACTTCTCTGTTTTTATGCCAATACCACACTGTTTTCATTACTGTAGCTCTGTGATAGAGTTTGAAGTCAGGGATGGTAATGCCTCCAGAAGATCCTTTATTGTATAGGATTGTTTTGGCTATCCTGGGATTTTTGTTTTTCCATATAAAATTGATTATTTTCCTCTCAAGATCTGTGAAGAATTTTGATGAGACCTTGATGGAAATTGCATTGAATCTATAAATTGCCTTTGGTAGAATTGCCATTTTTACTATGTTGATCCTCCCAATTCAAGAGCAAGGGAGATCCTTCCATTTTCTGGTATCTTCTTCAATTTCTTTCTTCAATGCTTTAAAGTTCTTGTCAAATAAATCTTTTACTTCCTTGGTTAGAGTTACCCCAAGATATTTTATGCTGTTTGTGGTTATTGTGAAAGGTGAAGATTCTCTGATTTCCCTCTCTGCTTCCATATCCTTTGTGTATAAGAGGGCAACTGATTTTTTGGAGTTGATCTTGTATCCTGCCACATTACTAAAGTTGTTTATCAGCTGTAAAAGTTTTTTGGTGGAGTTTTGGGGGTCCCTTATGTACACAATCATATCATCTGCAAATAAGGAAAGTTTAACTTCTTCCTTTTCAATTCGAATCCCCTTGATCCCCTTATGTTGTCTTACTGCTATTGCTAGAACTTCAAGCACTATATTGAAAAGGTATGGAGAGAGTGGACATCCTTGTCATGTTCCTGAGTTTAGTGGGATGGCTTTGAGTTTCTCTCCGTTTAATTTGATGTTAGCTGTCAGTTTGCTTTAAATAGCTTTTATTATATTTAGGTATGAACCTTGTATCCCTAGTCTCTCCAAGACATTTATCATAAAGGGATGTTGAGTTTTGTCAAATGCTTTTTCAGCATCTAATGAAATGATCATATG
>NW_026068199.1:0-27700 GCF_014885135.2 Alexandromys fortis
GCTATTTGCTATATGTTCTTGTACAGCCTGAATGGCTTTTTCCATAATACCTCATCATATCCTTCCCAGAATTATGTGTTCCTGGATCTACAGGAATGTTAATCTGGGTATTCCATTGCTGTAGCACATCACGGCCCCATAAATTTATTGCAATATTGGCTATATATGGCCTATTTGCCATTCAGGCCCTATGCATTCAATCCATCTTGTGTTTTGTTTTACACTAGATAGGGTTCCAATTCCCAGGAACTGAACATCTACCTCTTGAAGAGGCCAATTCGGATGCCAAGATTCTGGAGTAATGATACTTACATCCGCACCTATGTTTAATAAGCCTTCAATAAAAATGCCATTTATACAGACTCTTAGCTTTGGTCTTTGACTGTTAGTAGAAGTCTGCCAAAATATACGTTTACTCTGTCCTACTGGATTTTTTTGACTCGTTCTCCACATGTAATTCATCATTTAGACCAGTATTACTTTTTACAGCAAAAACTGGATCTTTTAATTTTCTTGGTGAGGCACGTTCTCCACTGTGACTGGGAATAACTGGGCCACTGTTGGCTTGGGGGCCTGCGAGAGGCCCCTCAAGGAGTTTCCTGATGGTATCAGGTTGCCCTGTCTGTCTGTTGTTGACCTGCATTCATTGGACCAATGCCAACCTTTACCACATCTCCTACATATACCTGAAGGCTGAGGTCTCCTATTTTTGTCATTCCCAGAGGAGATATTATTCCTAGAAATTCTTTGCCTGCAATCTCTTTGCAAATGTCCTAATTTACCACAATTAAAACACCTGGCAGTTTGATGTCTCCTCATTGCTTTGGAAATTGCTTCTCCTACCCAAGATTCATCATTATAGCCAAAGGTCTCAACATTCATTGTATGCTGATCTAGACCTTAAAGGCCCAATTATCTTTTTGCATTCTATGTTTGCATTCTCAAAAGCTAGAGATTCAAGAAGTATTCATCTAGCTTCTGAGTCTGTTACCCCTATGTCCAGAGCCTTAATTAATCTTTGCAAAAAGTCAATAAAGGGTTCTCTCTGTCCCTGCCTAATCCTGGTATATGATTCAACCCTTTTTGCTGGATCTTGTATCCTATCCCAAGCATTTAAGGATGCTTGGTGACATAGACACAATACTTCTTCATCCTAAAGAGCTTGGACCTGTGGATCAGCATATTCTCCTGCACCAAGAATTTGATCTTGGGAAACCTCCACACCGTTTGCTCTTCCTTGCTATTCAATATGTTTGGATTCTTCTCTGAAATAAATTCCAAACATCAAGGAAGGTCCATCATCTAAAACTGCAGACACTAACTGAAAGAAATCATGGGGGATAGCTCTAATATTAGAAGCCCAAGTCCTTATAATTTCCTTAACAAACGCAGAGTGCAAGCCATAATTAACAATAGCTTGCTTAATTTCTTTTAGATCATTCATTGCTATTGGAGTCCATCTAGCTTCTTTGACTCCCTTTGAGCCTTTAGAAGTTGACACTTTGTCAGAATAAAGTATAGGATATGTCGCTAAAACCCTGGGTATGTCAGTTCAAATAACTGGTGGTGGCATTGTATCCTGTCCTTGTGCCTCCTTACTTTATTCATTAGCTTCAATAATTTCTTCAATCTTTTCAAATCTTTTTATCACTGTCTCTCTTAAATCCTGAATCTCCTGACCTGCATGAGTTTCTAGTAATTTCACTAAGGTATCAATTTTTTGGTCCCCATTCTGCACCTGTGATTCCAGAGCTTTGATTTTTTTCCTTCAAAGATAACATGTTCTCCTTAAACTTTTCTTGTATATCATGTAGATTCCCATCTTGGAGGTACATTCTGTCTGTTACCTCATCAAAATTTTGTGATAATGTCTGAACGTCAAATTTAACAGCCTGAACCCTTTCAGGTAACTTTATAGTACCTTTGCATATGGAGTCAATTTTGTCTATCATAGTATCTGTTTGTTCAGGTAACATATGATTTTCAATCATTTTAATCCTTTCAACTAGTTGTTCATTATTAGTCCGTAAAGATTCTATTGTTCTTAGGAGTGCCATATTCTTCCTTATTGATAGAATATGGAAAAGAAAACTGAAACCTAGTAACAAGTAAATAAAGGTATCACCATAATCACATAAACCTTGCATGATATAATCCATTGTATTAGTAAACAAAGCAGTAAAATTTGCAATGGAAACAAAAACTGCCATATTACCTATTATCCAGCAGGTGGCGCTGTTACCGAGTTGCAACTAGAACCACTGCAAAGATGACAAAAAAGGGGTCCTGTTTCAGTAGTAGTTGTTAAAAACTGGGAAGTGCGAGTTTCTCAACAAAGTAAATATAATTAAATCAATTCCATACACCGAACCAGAAACCCAGAATCCAGGGGTAGAGAAGAGCAACCCGGAAGCCGCGTATGCCTCCACGTGACAGAGTCACTCAGAGGGGTTGCAGCTTTCGACAACCGCTTGCACTATGGTTCATGCCACTTAAGTGCTGGGCTTGCAAGGAAAATTTAAAAATGACTCAGAAAAGAGCAAACCAGGCAGGCAGAGACTATGCAGGCCTGTGGAGTTTAAATCCACGTGGGAAGGCAGGGCACAGGCTGCAGCTGAGGAAGGGCTCATGCCAAACTGGCAGCAGGCAGCCAAGTGGGGGGAAGGAGGGGTCCTAAAACCAAATGTTTGGGCGCCAGATGAAGGCGCAAGTCATAAACAATCCCACACCATTTTGGAATTATGATTAATAAAATGGTTATTTATTTAAAGGGGGAAAACTTACAGATCACCGTCCCAGATAACAGCCCTCTGCACAATCAGGAAAGGAACCTAGTCTCCGTAAGCAGAGATGGACCCAGAGCGGAGGGAAGTGGCTGCTTTTTTAAAGGGAGAGAGACCATGCCCCAATGGGCTGGTAGCTCAGCGGCTATTGGCTGAAGGAGTGGAAGGAGCTCCTACAACATGGGATGGTTAAGATGGAGGAAGGGTGTGTGTGGGAGCAGGGAAGAAGATATCTTAACTAAGGGAGCCATTTTAGGGTTGGCAAGAGACTTGACTCTAGAGGGGTTCCCAGGTGTCCAAGGAGATGTCCCAGCTTGTTCCTTGGGCAGCAGAGGAGAGGGTGCCTGAACTGGCCTTCTCCCATAGCCACACTAATGAATATCTTGCATATCACTATAGAACCTTCATCTGGTGATGGATGAAAATAGAGACAGAGACCCACAGTGGAGCACTGGACTGAGCTCCCAAGGTTCAAATGAAGATCAGAAGAAGGGAGAACATGAGCAAGGAAGTCAGGACCTCGAGGGATGCGCCCACCCACTGAGACAGTGGGACTGATCTAATGGGAGCTCACCAAGGCCAGCTGGACTGGGACTGAACGAGCATGTGATCAAACCAGACTCTCTGAATGTGGCTGACAATAAGGGCTGACTGAGAAGCCAAGGACAATGGTGCTGGATTTTGATTCTACTGCATGTACGGGCTTTGTGGGAGCCTAGTCTGTTTGGATACTCACCTTCCTGGACATGGGGGGGAGCAGGGAGGACCTTGAACTTCCCACAGGACAGGGAACTCTGACTACTCTTAAGACTGAAGTGGGAAGGGGAGGATGGAGGGAGACAGAAATGGGAGGAGGGGAGGATGTGGAAATTTTTAATAAATAAATTTTTAAAAAATCATTCTGAGTGAGGACACCCAGACACAGAAAAACATGGTAAATACTCACTCATAAGTAAACATTAGATGTAAAGTAAAGGATAACAATTCTATAATTCACCAACCCAGAAAGCACTAAGTAATGTGGGAGTCACCTCTGTGTGCTGTGATTAATGAATAGAAAAACTGCCTTGGCCTGTTGATATGGTAGACTTAGGTAGGCAGGGAAGATGAAACTGAATGCTGGGAGGAAGAAGGAGGAGAGAGACTCCAAGGAGCCACTGGAGACAGATGCTGGGAATTTAGCCCGGTAAACCAAGGCCACATGGTGATACACAGATTAATGGAGATGGGTTAAATTAAGATGTAAGAGTTAGCCAATAGGAAGTTAGAGGTAATGAGCCAAGCAGTGATTTAATTAATACAATTTCTGTGTGGTTATTTCAGTTCTGGGCTGCCGGGATAAACAAGCGGCCTTCATGTCACAGCTAGGCAACAAGGAGTGCCAAAGGTGGATGCATTGATCTCCCTGGGAAGGGAAAATAGAGGAAATCTACTGAGTAAACTGGGGGCAAAAGGATAGAGGGGAGAGAAGGAGGAATGAGAACATGAGGAAACCAGATGGGCAAGTTGGGGAGGGATAGAGCGGGAGAGCAATGAAATAAATATCTTGATAGGACCCATTCTAGGGTTGGGGGAGAAAGCTGGTGCTAGAGAGATTCCCAGGAATCCACAAGTATGACTCCAGCTAAGACTCCTAGCAATAGTGGAAAGGAAGCCTAAATTGGCTTTTTTCTGTGTACCCTAATTATCATCATAGAACCTTCATCCAGTAAATGATGGAAACAGATACAAAGATCCACAGCCACACATCGGGCTAAGCTCCAATAGTCCAGTTACAGAGTGGGAGGAGGGTTTACATGAGAAATGGGTTCAAGATTATAATAGGGAAACCCACAGAGACAGCTGACCCAAGCTCTTGTGAGCTCCTGGACTCTAGACCAACAGCTTACATGGGATCACACTAGCCCCTCTGCTTGTGGGTAACAGGTGTGTGGCTTGGCCTGTTTGTGGAGTCTCTGGCACTGGGACTAGGTGCATGAACTGACTTTCTGGAGTCCATTCACGATGGTGGGATGCCTTGCTCAGCATTGATGCAGGGAGGAGGGCCTTGGTCCTGCCTCATCTTGATGTTTCAGACATTATTGATTCCCCATGGGAGGCCTTACTCTTTCTGAGGAGTGTACGGGGATAAAATTGGAGGGGAGTGGGAGAAATAGAGGGAGGGGAAACTGTGTTTGGTATGTAAAATGAATTTAAAAATTAAAGAGAAGTATATCATGGTATATTCTGTTTGTAGGGGAAAATGTTCAAGGTCAACAGAGAGCTAAATCAGACAATGTTAGGGAAGATAACACAGAATACCACAGGTGTAGCTTCCTTAGGATTTGTAATCACAGCCTAGGGTAGGATGTCAAGTGCCAGAAACCACAACTTAACTCATTAGAGATACTGGCTCTTGCCCCAGAGCAGCCTTGCCAAGACTGCTTCTGGACTAGTACATAGAACCAATTCTTTCTTTGTCTTTTCTTTGGAACCTCAGAGAAAATCTCAGGTATGTCTAGCTCCCAAGTACTGGAGGTTGGCTTTGAAAGATTAAAGACTTGAGCCATTTCCATTTCCAGTTTATTCTTTTTGTGTTTATGGTTCACGAGGTGAGCTGTCAGCATCCTGCTCCAGCCACCATGCCAGACTACTGCCTCTGCCCTGTCATTATGGACCCTAGCCCTTTGGAATCATAAGCCAAAATAAACTCTTCTATAAAGTCTGTGTTATTACAGCAACAGAAAAGTAATTAATACATAAGCTACGACCAAAAAGCTGGCTGTTGCTGTGAAGAGCCTGGGCATGGTGGGGTTTTGAAGGAATGTGGAAGACTCTGGGTACCAGAAAAGAAATTGGATTCCATAACCAAGTTTATCAGTCTATCCTAGTGCAAGCCTGGAAAACAGTTCTGAGACTAACGCAGACTGGAAATACCTAACTCAAGAGGTTTCAGAGGGAAATGAGGAGCTTAGCTGAAACTGGGATAGAGACCATTTCTGTGATATTTGGGCAAAGGATCTGGTTTTATTCTGTCCATCCTAAAAATTTATCTGATGCTTAAAGTAAAAAGTGATAGGCTAATTTCTTTGGTAAAAATCATTTCAAGACAAAATAATATTGATCCTCCTGGGTGGTTGTTATTAAAGTCTGTTGGACAGGTCTATAGAGAAGAAGAAGGAGACAGTGAGCAGCATTCCTCCATGGCTGCACTTCAGTTCTTGTCTCCAGTTCTGCCCTGCTTGAGGTTGGGACTTTCGTTCATTACTGTGACCACATTCCTCCCTATGTTGCTTTTGCTCATGATGCTTTATCGCAGAAATAGAGAGTCAATTATGAAAGCATGAACCTTATATATGATGAGACTGTCATGTGAGAGAACATATTATTTTTAATGGCACAGAGATATATTAGCAAATTCAATCCAATATATGTAAAAGATTTACACACTATCAATAATGGCTTTACACAGACTCACAAATCTGGGTCATTCAGAAATTAATACAATCCCTTACATCAGCAAGGAAAAAATGAAAACACACATGATGAAGACATTTATGTAGATACAAAAATGTCAATTTTTTTCACGCAGTCACAGAAAATTAGAAACAGTGATATGTTTCCATTATTATATTCTTATATTCGATAAGATAATATGATACTACTGAAATTAACATTATATTTAACTATAACCCCAGTAGCACAGACACTGAGAGAAACAGTTCATAAATGGGACCTCCTGAAAATAAAAAGCTTCTGTAAAGCAAAGGACATGGTCAACAAGGCAAAAATGGCAGCTTACAAAATGGGAAAAGATCTTCACCAACCCCACATCAGACAGAGGCCTGATCTCCAAAATATACAAAGAACTCAAGAAATTGGTCATCAAAAGAACAAATAATCCAATAGAACATGGAACATAAACAGAAAACTCTCAACAGAGAAATCTAAAATGACTGAAAGACACTTAAGGAAATGTTCAACATCCTTAGTCATCAGAGAAATGCACATCAAAAAACACCTGAGATTCCATCTTACACCTGTAAGAATGGCCAAAATCAAAAACACTGATGACAACTTATGCTGGAGAGGTTGAGGGGTAAACGGAACACTTCTGCATTGTTGGTGGGAATGCAAGCTGGCACAGCCACTTTTGATGTCAGAGTAGTGATTTTTCAAAAAATTAGGAAACAACCTTCCTCAAGACACAGAAATACCACTTTTGGGTATATATCCAAAGATTGTGCAATTGTGACACAAGGAAGTGAGATCAATGATGTTCATAGCAACACTGTTTGTCATAGACAGAACGTGGAAACAGCCTAAATGCCCCTGGACTGAAGAATGGATAAAGCAAATGTGATACATTTATACAATGGAGTACTACCCAGGAGAAAAAAATGACATCTTGAATTTTGCAGGAAAATGGATGGAGCTAGAAAACATCTTTTGAGTGAGGTAACCCAGATCCAGAAAGACAATTATCACATGTACTCATTCATAGGTGGTTTTTAAACATAAATCAAAGAAAACCAGCCTGTATACAATTCACAATCCCAGAGAACCTAGATAGCAATGAAGATCCTAAGAGAGACATACATAGATCTAATCTACATGGGAAGTAGGAAAAGGCAAGATCTCCTGAGTAAATAAGAACCATGGGGACCTTGAGAGAGGGTGGAGGGGAGAGGAGAGGCAGGGAGGGGAACAAAAAATGTATAGCTCAATAAAATTAATTACAACATAAAATAAAAACATTATATTTAACAATTATAATCCAAAAATCTCATTTTAAATCAGGAGGAAGATGTCAATATCCCTTATTTCCATATATTGCTCAGCTTTGTACTTGAAGCCCTAAGTATTCCAGCAAGGACAATATATAAATTAAAGACCCATATTAGGAACACAGAAATGACTTTGTGGAACTACTCAGCATTTATAGCATAGTGGCCTAAGAATGATTCGTGTACATGCCAGCTTCTTTTATAAATACCAGCAGTGAACAATGGAATTTATGCTGTAAAAATATATCTGCTTCATACATCAATTCTAAACTCCAAATAAATGACATTTAGTTGGTGTTGTGAAGTTTCCTTAAAGTTGTTACTGTAATTATATGCAGTAATTAGACAAGACCAGGATTGTGAGATGAGTTAATTTCTCCAAATATATCATATAAGTACTGTATTTACATCATTTCTACTTTTCCCTTTTCCCCTCCAATTCCTTTCATGTCTTCCCACATTCTCTCAAATTTAAGTATTTAATTATTATTAATAAAATTATATTTTCACTCAAGAGGCAGAAACTGGTGGATCTGAGTGAGTTTGAGGTCATTCTGGTCTACAAAGCAAGTTCTATAATAGTCAGGCTTGTTACACAGAGAAAACTCTGTCTTGAAAAAAAAAAAACAAAAAAAAAGAAAATTATATTTTCAAAGCCATGTGAGCAGTACTCCACCAGAGACTTCCTTCAAACACAAGTGTGTTGATTGCAGATCTTCACATTTCTAGAAAACCACACAAAGAGCAGGTGCTGAAAGTTGAGGCTTCAAGAGACGGTGCTGGGTCACCACATGCATTCCGATTTTGGAATCTGATTTTTGGGCATTGTTTTTGCTATTTCAACCAAGATCTTTGTACTCAGTAGAGAAGATGAAGACTCATGATGCAGGTGGGGAATATGGTAGCATATAGTAAATGAAAATATTACATGAGAGTGAGGAAAACAGAAGATTCACGAAGGTGAGGACCTAAGCCTAACTCATGGGACAGGGTTATCCCTCCCCTGAATCACTGGAGCTGGAAAGAGAGATAGCTAAGTATACATCTAGGTGAGTGGTTCTCCACCTTTGTAATGCTGTGACCTTAAACACAGTTCCTCACACTCTGATGTCCCCCAACCATAAAATTATTGTCTTTGATACTTCATAACTATAATTTTGCTACTGTTATGTCTTGTAATGTAATTTTCTGATATGTAGGATGTCTGATATGTGACCTCAAATGGGGTTGCAACCCACAGATTGAGGACCGCTGATACCAGTGAGAAAATCACATCATGATTTGCTGTAGAAGACTTCACCACCACAATACCCAGATGTTTCCATACTTTCAAAGCACATTTGCTCCCTGGAACCTGAAATGGTTCCCCACTGAATGCTCCAGATTTTCTCACAGAACTACCTGAGATCCTTGGACTTATTCTGTGGTCTCTGCCACCTTGACAGATACACTCTTTTCTCTACTGGCTGTGTATTGGATCCGTCTTTGGCTGTGCTGATCTTCATACAGAAGAATGCCAAGGAGTACAAGGACCAAGACAGATACCCCAATCCTGATGAGATTCTCCTTTGTGTAATCCTGGGGCTGTGAGACTGGAGCTTGTAGGAAAAAAGAATCACAGAGGTTAGGGCAGATGAAATCACCCCAGAAGACTACTTCCCCTGGACAGGACTTCATCTTCTGTATTGAGTCCTCTGGCTGAGAATTCTCCTTACTCACCTGTCTTTGGGTCTGACATGTTTGGTGATAGCCTGAGGGGATCAACTGCTTCTAAGAATCAAAGAAAAAAGTAAGATATGAGGGGCTGTAGAGATGACTCAGTGGTGAAGAGCAATGGCTTGTGAGGCGGTGGTTTACTCCCAGCACTGAAGAGGCAGAAGGAGGCAAATCTCTGTGAATTTGAGGTCAGCCCGGTCTACAAAGCAAGTTCCAGGAACTCAGAGAAACATGAGTTTTACACAGAGAAACCTGGTCTTGAAAATAAAAAATAAAATAAAAAACACACTGCCTGCTTTTCCAGACAACCCAAGTTCAATTCCCAGCACCCACATGGCTGCTCACATCTGTCTGTAACTCCAGTTCCAGGGCTTCTGCCTCATGCAGACAAAACACCAATGAACACAAAATAAAAATAAACATGATTTTTTTAAAAAAAAAAAAAGTAGGATTGTGAAGACCTAAGTGTGTTTTCTAAGTCTTGTGTTTTTATTTTCTTCCTTTGCCCCTCCACCATACCATTATTTTAAGAAAAGGGACATTTAAAAAAAAAGCCAGATCAGGTGGTGGTCCATGCCTTCAATTCTAGCATTTGGGAGGCAGAGGCATGAGAATCTCTGTGAGTTCAAAGCCAGCCTGATCTATACATGAGTTCCAGGCTAAGCCTATGCAGGAAGACCTTCCTTCATTCCCTCAAAAGCTTCTCTCTCTCTCTCTCTCTCTCTCTCTCTCTCTCTCTCTCTCTCTCTCTCTCTGTAGGTGGGTGTGGGTTGTGCAGAATACAAAGGCCAACACAGAAACCTACAACTGATCAAAATACAGAGAACAGCTTACCATGAGTTACACACCCCTAACTGGCACAGTTATGATGCAACCCCTACACCTAAAGTTCAAGAAGTAGCACAGAAGAGAGGGAACTAGGACACTAGGGCATCTGCTGTGAGACAGTGTCTTCCATATAGGGCAAAGACCTGAAGAATATATGGTTGCCTAAACAAGACCTGCACAATAAAACCCGTTGACATGGCAGTGTGAATGGGTGAGATCTCAAAAGATCCCACCCCTAGATGAGGAAGCTACAGGCAATTGATGGCTGCTGGGAGAGAAAGAGCCAGTCTTTTCCAGGGAAAAGAAAGCCCTTGTTAGGTGGTTTTATCCCTGGTCATCCCTACACACACATACACCCACACACGTGCGTGCACACAACACTAAATGTAGCAGTGCTTTTATATATAGCATATTGGATGTATATATACACACACCTAACATATAATTTAAAGAAAAGGCCATGAATTTTAGAAGAAATGAAGGATACATAAGAGGAATTGGAGAGGAAGAGGAGGGGGTAGAAATAGTGTAAATACAGCTAGGTATGAAATTCTTTTTAAAACTGAAATAAATATAAAAATAAAGAAGGAAAATGGTTTTGTTTATGCTTGATTTTGCTGTAATAGTTTTATAAAATAATTTTATAAAGTAGTCTAAATCTTAATTCTTATTTGTTTGTTTGTTTGAGACAGAATCTCTTTTTGTAGCTTTGTCTGTCATTAAACTTGCTAGGTAGACCAGAATGGCATTGAACTCACAGAGATCTGCCTGCCTTTGCATCTTGAATCCTGGAATTAAAGGTGTGCACTGCCAAGCCTGACAAACCCAAATTTCTCAATTTAATTCCTTACTTGTTTCTCCCTCCCTGCTTCCCTCTCTACCTCATTTATTTATATATAGTATGTATGTATGTTGTATTTTTTATGTCTGTCTGTCCTTGCTTTTCTTATTTCCTCCCTCCCCTTTCCCTTTCTGACTCCCTTCTTTCCTTCCTTCCTGTGTGTCTTCTCTTCTCCTTCTTTCTTTTCTTTGGGATAGGATCTTATTAGCCCAAATTGGTCTTCAACTCACTATGTAGCCTAGGATGACTTTGAACTTCTGATCCTCCTGCTTCCACCTTCTAAGTGCTACAGTTACAGGTACCTATCATGGTCCTCAGTTTACTTAGTACCAGGATCTCATGCATGGTAGACATTAACTACCAACTGAGCTATGCCCCTGGCTCCATTTCCTGTGTCTCTTCTTTCCTGTGTGTTACTCTCATCACTTTTGTAGGACTTCCTACTGGTCTCCTTGCTGGATGCTCCACTCTGATCTTTGTGTTCAAATTTTGCATCAGACTCACTTTAGAAAAAAAGGCTTTCCTGAATTTCACTAAACATCTAATTAGAGACAAGAATTCTCCCAGTGAGTGAACTGTTGAGAACAGACAGAACAGCTAAGATTTCTCTGATCTAAGACCTTGAGTTCTACAGGAGGACTGTGGCATGCAGGCAGGTAAGGTGATGAGCTTTACCAACTACAGTCTTTGGGTGTCTCCAAGGCGGAACAACACACATTCAGAATTCTGCCTAATACTGCTGAGTGAGGAAACATTGATCTTAGACACAAAAAGGAAGTAGCTGCTCTCCGCTTGATCAGAAGAAAAGTGTCCATCATTATCAATGATTGACATGGCAGAGTCACTTTCTCTTCAGGGAATAACATGAAGCCTGGCTTCATTGAGAGTGTGTGACAGGGAGATGTCCTAGAGGAAGAAAGATGGGTGAGGGGCTGCTTATCTTATTCTGAGCCTGTTTCTGGGAACTTGGCTCTCTTTTTGCTCTCTATGACTCTGTTCTTACCCGACTTCCTGGTCTTTGGTCCTAGATCCCATATTTCATCTTGCTCATTATCTCCTCCGGCCATTATCATCTGGTCCTGTGTAGTCTTTAGTCTCTAAGTGGACCCACTTGGCTTGGCTCCTCAACTATAACCAGAATGTCCACTGGGAAGATATTTTGTACACCCCTTTGGGGGTGCTTACAGGACCCAAGAGGAAGTTGGCCTTGAGAATCCAGCTTGGTAAAACAGTTCAGGGCTGTGGAGGAGGTCAGTTCCTCATCCTTTCGACAAAGAAAACCTTTCATAACTTATGTAAGAGCAACACTGGAGAGTCAAGTTCTCTCCAGGGGGGAGGGTAAGGGCCATGCAAAGTCAGCAGTGAGCACTTCCTGGTCAGCCCTTTAGGAAAAATGGGCTAGGTGTTGGTGGAAACGCCAGTGTCTGTCCAACACCTGCCCCCTCTCATCCTACATGCAGATGCCACTGCCATAACCCCCACCCCCACACACATACATACATACATACACTGTGGCTCTGATTGAGTTTCCCTCATCCTCCTAACTCCTGGGGTTCCCTTAGAAAAAATCAGGGATCACAGCAAAAAGCAACACTGTCAACAACTGATTGAGTCAATGATGGGGCTTTCTCACCTGAGACATGTATTTCCAAGGGATCACTGGGTTCTGACCACACCTGGGGGCTGATAGCATGGTAGCCGTAACATCTAAATGTCCATTTCTGGCTGGGAGTCACAGGACCCACAGGAAACAAGCTTTGGAATTGCCCAGTGGAGTTTATAAACACTGAATCCAGTATCAAGGAGGGCTTCTGTTCTCCTTCCTTAGTCAGGACAAACCTGCTAAATCCCAGCTGTGAGCCACACTGGCAGGTAATATTCTCTCCTGAGGTCACCACACTACTGGGTTGGACAGAGAGGCTGGGTTTACTATAGAGTCCTAGAAAAGAAAATAGTAACATTATTAAGTAGGCATAAGCAGCCCATGTTGGCTTCCAATGGTGTGCTGTGAGACAAGGGAAACCCGTGAAAACAGACTCTTCCCTGAGGGCAGGGCCTGGGGCTGGGTGTTCTCTCACCTGTCACCACAAGCTCCAGAGGGTCACTGTGCTCTGACCACCCAGCAGTGGTCTTATAGTAACATCGGTATCTCCCTCCATACTGTTGTTCAATTGATGGGATCAAGAACTCAGCCTTGTTTGTGGCCTCCAGTGTGTTCTGTGTGCGCCAGGGATGTGGACCTCCCTCCTTGTAAAGACGGTATTCCCTGGCCCCTGTGGTCACCTCACATGAGATGGTTACCGGCTTCCCTCTGGCAATCACTGATCCTGACTGAACACTGAGGGTTGGCTTGGGGGGAGTCCCTGAAATGAAATGAGGGCTCTGTCATAGGGCATTCACCTCAGATGTCAGCCTTCATTTTCACCATGCCCCAGGTATCATATGTTCCCAAGCTCCACTGAGGAGAGTTATCTTCAAGTCCCCAGTGAGGAGTGATCTGGAATGGCTGGACACACACTCACCTGCCAACGCTGAGGTCTCTTGGCCCAGATTCAGCCCTAGAAGAGAGTCCCTTGTCAGAACTTTTTGCCCCTAATGCCGACATAAGCAAGCTTCACTGAAACCACTTACACACCCTGGGGTTTCTCGATTGGCTAGAGCCTGACTATGGACCACAATCCCCTTTTCTTCTTCAAATCTTACCCAGATAGAGCAGGACTATGAAGATGAAAGTCATGGCACCCCTCAGTAGCTGCAACTGTACTTATGGAAGAGACCACAGAGCCTGACTGGATAGCCAAACAGCAACGAGGATGAGATCTTTACAGAGAGATTGGATGCCTGACATCACATGGCTATTTCTTCAGATATACACAAGAAAACAGCCCTCCCTAGGCAACTGCCTCTCATTTCCCTAGGGCTGTGGCTTGGATTCACTCCAGAACTTCTCAGAGAAATGGTTACCTCCTCTGGCCTCTCTCACTAAGAAGGGAACAGCAAAAAGATCTGTTACTTCCATTTGCTGGACCACCTAGCAGTTGAGGATGATTGAAGGTGGATTCTTCTTTCTTAAACATTCTCCAGTCTTTCAGCTCATCCGTCTGCACAGCACTGTGGGGTCCTGATGGTCATCAGTCAAATCCTAGCCCTGAAAACACTTCTGAGAAGATCCAGGGTGATGTTGCGGTGTGGATGCAGAGGAGCTGGCACACCGAGCACACAACCATGTCCCATACGTGGAGCTTCATCTTGGGGGTGGGCAGAAAGGAAAACACAGGGAGATAGAGAAGGAAAAAGCTGTTCTTCATGGTTCTGGGTGTGTGGGTCTGTGGGAAACAGCCTCCTGCACTCAACATCCTTTCCTGTCTTAGCAGCATCAACCACCCCCATCTCTCTGGGAACAACCTTCAGAACTCTTCTTGCCTCCTCGCTGTTTACTTTCTTTGTGGGACTGAGTTCTCTTGCTGGAATAAGGGTTGCTTTCTCCATAGTGCCTGCACATTACTCACTGCTGGTGCCACTAGGAACACTGGCGTCTCATCCCTGAAGTTCCTCTTCTGGAGTCTGTTGTAAGCACTTCACTGTGCAAATTGTGCATCGTGCTGGGCTGTCTGGGACATTAAGAATTTCAGCCATCACTGATCTCCTGTCCAGGGTGCAGCATGAGTTAGGAACATGAAATGTTTATATTGTTACACACTTTAAATGCTCACTGGTGTGTGTGTGTGTGTGTGTGTGTGTGTGTGTGTGTGCGCTCTGAGCATTTACAGATGGTCCATTATAATATTTGTGAAAACTGAAGATCATCATGGTCAGGGAAAGAAAAAGAGACACAAAAGATCCCTGAATTGGGGCTGGAGAGATGGCTCAGAGGGTAAGATCACTTGCTATTCTTCCAGAGGTCCTGAATTCAATTCCCAGGATCCACATGGTGGCTCACAACCAACTGTAGTGAGATATGGTGCCCTCTTCTGACCTGCAGGCATATGTGTAGACAGAACACTGTGTACAAAATAAATAAATAAAACTTTGTAAAAAAAATTGTTTTTGAAAAGATCCCTGAATGAAGAAGAACCCATTTCACAGAACACAATGGGATCAGTAGGTGTAGGATCTTCAGAGGTCTGTAGGGAAGGTTGTTCTCCATGTGGGAGAAGTGGGTCAGAGATCCTGACAAAATCAGGCATCTGTGGCACCAATCCCCTTGTTTTCAGAGGAGCACTGGCATGATTGGCAAGGCCCTATAATCAGCACTGAGCTGCTTCCCTCTGTGAGTACGCAAGGCAGATCCACTCCAGTATTGCCACCCATGACCATCTGTGTCATTTGAGTCTGACTGTGAGTGTCACACTGGAGCCATCCCTGACAGTCACAATTCTGAGCAGATGCTAAGTGTGGAAGAGTAGATACCACAGGGCAGGGCTGATGTCCAATCTCCCCAGTCTGGCCTGTTTCCTGGGTCAGACTGGGGAGAACTCTGTGGGAAATCATGGTCAGGATGGTGAGATTACAAACATCAATGGGTAGAACGCAGCATATCATAAAAATGGGGAACTAGAAATATTATTTTAGTGAGAAGTTGTAAGTTGAATTATGTCACTTAAAAGTAATTCTATTTAAGTGAATAAGTGAAAGAAGAGGCCATGGTAGAGTGTGAGAGTCTAAGGGGACTACCAGGAAAGAGTGCTCTTCCCACACACACCAGAATTCCACAAGCATTAAGGCTGCCAGAACGAGAATGTTTTCCACTCTTCCACAGCACCACACAGAACCTATTAAAGCTGGTGGAGGGTGAGGGAAACCGAGAAGATCACTTTCAACCCGACAAAATCATGCAAGTAATTCACTTCATAAATATGTGCTTCTATCAATCGTGGTTAGAAGAGCTTCCTTTTGCAGTGGACTGACCAAAAAAAGGCTGACAGCAATGACTGTGAATGCTCAGCTTTTATCACTTCCTCCTCCAGGGATGAGAGAACATCATAGAAAGGAGAGAAAGAGGGTAAAAGCCAGAGGAGGGGGAGGAGTGTTGTGAAATGCTGTTTTGGGGACATGAGTAAGGCTCTTGCGCATAAGAACAAGTGTGGTTCCCTGCAGAAGATCTGAACAAAATCAGAGCAGCTAAGATCCCAGTGTGTGTGTGTGTGTGTGTGTGTGTGTGTGTGTGTGTGTGTGTGTGTTTGCTACTGGCACTTGCTGTTGCTGTACAGTTGGAGGAAGTCACTTTTCTTTAGCGGTATAGCCACTAAAAGGTTGTCCATGTCCTAGTGGATTACCCCATGCCCATGAACATGTGTGCACCACTAATTGAACTCCATAAAGTTAAAAACAAAATTATAAAAAGAAAATAATGAAGTTGGGAGGGAGACACAATGAGGAGCTCAGGGTTTAGATTGGAGTAGAACTGTGGAAGTGAGGAGTGGATATATGATCAAGATGCTTTTCATGCATGTATGAAATTTTCAAGGAAAAATTAGAGGAAAAATGTAATTAATAACTAGAACAATTTTCCTATCTTCTCCTGATTATTAAAATAATTATTACTTTAGAACTTACTATTTGAGGGGCTGGAGAAATGGCTCAGTGGTTAAGAGCACTGCCTGCTCTTCCAAAGGTCCTGAGTTCAATTCCCGGAAACCACATGGTGGCCCACAACCATCTGTAATGAGATCTGTGCCCACTTCTGGCCTGCAGGCATACATGCAGACAAAATATTGTATACATAATAAATAAATAAATATTTTTTAAAAAAGAACTTACTATTTGAGCATCTATATATAAATATGTATGTTCGTGTAAATCCATATGTAGCAATGATCAAAGGGAAAGAGATCATCAGTTTGAAATTAGGGGGACATGAGAGCAGCTGGAGGGGGGAAATGGAATGGGAATGATGTAATTATAATTTTAAAAATGTATTAAAATGCATAAATAAATTGTAGCAAATGAAGCTTTACATATATAATCTTTGCCAGACTGAGAAAGCCTACTTCTTCTTCTGGTTTTTAAATCCCTTTTAAAGTACAAACACATTAAATTTTAAATCAAAATCTCAGCTTGTACCTCCCAAGATAATCACATCTTTTTCTTTTAATATAATGGGTCACATGCACAGATTATTTTTATTTAAAAATATCTTATTTTATTAGATTACTCCTATTTAATCACAGTATACTTTTAAATACATTGTTGGACTCACCTAACTGTTCATCCATTTTAAATTCCCATGTTAGTGATATACAAAATAAAATGGGTCATATGAGCCGATGACATTATACAGAATGTTTTCCTTAAAACTTCAAATTCCAATAAAGCTCCATAGGAGTGGGAGCCTATCCAGTCCAGAAACATTGGCAGATCAGGATTGAGCCGGCAACCTGGGCCAGAGCAGACCTGAGACAGGAAACTCCACAGGATGAGGTGCAGGAGAGCAACCCATGAGCAAGTGAGCCAGAGACAGAAAATCCAGACACGAATCAGGAATATTCAAGGAACTAGGCCTGAGCCAGGACCTCTGCGGATCTGGGCATGAATCTGGGAACTCCAAGGGAATAGGCAGGAACCATAGATCTCTACAGGTCAAGGCATGAGTCTGGGACCTCAAAGGGAGTAGGTCTGAGCCAGGTCCTCTGCAGGTCTGGGTGCACCCAAGCATGGGAACTCTGAGGGAGTAGATCAGAGCCAGAGTCCTTTATAAAACCAACCCCAATCCAGGGACCTCTGCAAGAATGGATCCAGACCAGGGACATTTACAGAAACATGTCTGAGTGACAACCTAGGCTAGATGAGGCCTGAGAAAGCAAACTCCAAGGGAGTAAAGCAAAGCATGGGAGCACTAAGCAACCTCCAGGAACACAGAGTGACCAAAGGGGTAACTAGAACCATGGCACTGACTGTACCATGAGGAACAACCATCTGAGTCTTGGATTCACTGGCACCTAGGAGATTAATCAACAGAATCACAGATGGTCACAACAACACCTATTAGAAGAAAACATGAGTAGAACAAGTAAGAACACACACAACACCACAAAGAGCAACACAATACCAGTAAAACCTAAAGACCCTACAGCAGCAAGACTTTAACAATCAAATATGGATGAAGCAGAAAAAAATGAACTAAAAAATAACTTCAGGAGAATGTTTGAAACTCTTAAATAGAAAATGAGAAATTTCCTCAAGGAAATGGAGGAAAAAAAAACAAATAAAAAATTGGAAGACATCAGCAAATTCCTTAAAGAAAATCAGGAAAAAGCAATCAAACATATGAAATAAATTATTCAAGACTTGAAAACTGAAATAGAGAAAATAAAGAAAACACAAGCGAAGGGAATTATAGGAACAGAAATCATGAGAAAATGATCAAGAAACACAAATGCAAGCACAAACAGCAGAATACAAGAGATGTAAGAGAGAATCTCAAGCACTGAAGATACAATAGAGGAAATAAAGAAAACACAACCCAGGATGGCTGGATATGGATAATCTGGGTAAATTAACAGGAACTACAGAGACAAGTATAACCAACAGAATACAAGAGATAAAAGAAAGAATCTCAGGCGCTGAAGATACTATAGAGGAAATAGACTCATTGATTTAAAAAAAAAAAAAAATTCTTAACACAAAACATCCAGGAAATCTGGGACACCATGAAAAGGCTAAACCTAAGAATAATAGGGGTAGAAGAAGAAGAATTACAGTTTAAAGGCCCAGAAAATATATTCAACAAAATAATAGAAGAAAACTTTCCCTTTCCCAACCTAAAGAAGGATATTCCTATGAAGGTACAAGAAGCTTACGGAACACCAAATAGACTGAATCAAAAAAAAATCCCTCACCTTATATTAATCCAACCACAAAACATACAAAATAAAGAAAGAATATTAAGAGCTGAGTGGCCCTGATCCTGTACTGAGATCCATCCAGAGGGGTAAGTGTGTGGCATCTCCCTGATTACTGGCTCTCTCTATTTACCTGATTTCATATGTGGGGACTTAGGATCCCCCAACTCAGCCTGCATCAGGGCTGAGGGTCTGGGTAGCCAGCAGCAGTAAGTGCTCCTGCAGCAGGGGCTTCTTTGTTCCACTTGAGCCTGTCCCCGCCAAGCCTGCTCTTTTGTCGGCAAGGTCCTTGGCCCAGTAAGTGGTCCTGATCCTGTACTGAGGAGATCCATCCAGAGGGGTAAGTGTGTGCCCACCCAGCCAGCCAGACGCCCTGGTAATGAAGAACAGGCCCCATTCAATTCCCTAAACATTTCTGACCATTCAGTGAGATGTATCCCCGGCTACTGGCTTTCTCTATTTACCCCACTCCATCTTGCCCCCGAGCACCCCTTTCCATCTGTGGGGTCCTTAGATCCACCACCACAGCCTGTTTCAGAGCAAAGGGGATCTGAGAGCTAGCTCCAGTGCTGAGGGAACCTATGAGGGGGCAGACAAAGAAATCCCCCCCCCCAAAGAACACAGTCAGCCACAACAAAGATTGGACCAAAGGCCAAGACTCTCCTGGCTGCATTTGAAGGAAGAGATGGGCAGGCACCAATGCAAGAATTCCTGCAACAACCTGAAAAGCAACATCCTGTTTAAGGGTCTCTATCATTTTCATAATGTTATGTTTAAAGTCAATTTCTTCTACTTCTTCTGTATCAGGGTGTTCAAGTCTTCCTTTTGCATGTTCACTGGATTCTGGTGTTATCTGTTTTTAAAAAAATTAATTTTTAAAATATACAATTTTGAACTTACAGAAAAAGTTCTAGAGGGTGGTAGAAACAGTTCTTTGGTTGATAATACTGGCTGCTCTTCCAGACAGCCTAAGTTCAATTCCCAGCATGAGTTTACAACTGCTTGTTAACTCCAGCTCCAGGGATAATCTGGAAGGCTGACACCTCTGGCCTTCAATAGCACCTGCACTGATGTGCATATACTCACATGCACACACACACACACACATATACACACACCTAAAAATAATTTTGAAGTAAATAAGTTTAAAAATACATATTTAACATCAATAATTTGATGTGATTAGATATATATGTTTCTTATGAAATTATCAGTACAACCTATATCATAAACATATCTGATTTCTCTTAGTTTCCTTGTACTGCCTTCACTTCCTGTTGCTACATATTTTGTAATAACATGATGTTGAGAGGCTAGAGAGATGGCTCAGCAGTTAAGAGCACTGACTACTCCTCCAGAGGTCCTCAGTTCAATTCCCAAGAACTGCATGGTGGCTCACAATAATCTCTAGTGGTATCTGATACCCTCTTCTGGCATAAAATTATGTATGCATATAGAGTACATGAATAAATAAATAAATCTTTAAAAAGAAAACAGGTATCAAATAACAAGATGTTGATATCTACTCTCTTAGGAGAATATTCTATGAAATGGGGTCTCACTTAGTTGTTCATGGTGGGTTTGAACTCATGTCCTAAAGAGACTCTTTGACTTCAGTGCCTTGAGTAAAATGGTACTAGGTATACAAGGTATCTACCACCAACTATGATTGCAGTTGTCTAATTACACTAAACCCTTTTGTCAACCATACAATATATTTCTAGAACTTATTTAGTTAATGCAAGGTGAATTTTTACACTGTTGTTAACCACTGAATGAGTCTGACACCATTGCAAGAAAGCTTCTGTATTAAAATACCTTCAAAGTGTTTTTCCTGCACAAAGATAAAATTGTAAAGATTGCCGAGCATGCCCAAAGTCTTTCCTGCCTCTCTTTCATAATATAGTCTGAGAATCCCCAGTGTTCATGTCTGCTATATGTATGATTCATGTCGAGTAAGTTTGCTTAGAGGTGTTTCTCTTTTTGACAGAGATCATCATTTTTTATTGTTTTTATTGAGCTATACATTTTTCTTCACTCCTCTCTTTTCCTCCCCTCTTCCCTTCTACCCTCTCCCATAACTCCATCACCCAATATACTCAGGAGATCTTGTCTTTTTCTCCTTTCTCCTTCCTATGTAAATCCACGCATGTCTCTCTAAGGGTCCTCTTTGTTGTCTAGATTCCCTGGGGTTATGGACTGTAGTTTTTTTATTTTTTGCTTTATGTTTAACAGCCACTTATGAGTGAGTACATATGATATTTGTCTTTCTTTGTCTGGGTTAACTCACTTAATATGGTTTTTTCTAGATCCATCCATTTGCCTGCAAATTTCAAGATGTCATTATATTTTACTGCTGTGTGGTACTCCATTGTGTAAATGTACCACATTTTCTTTATCCAATCTTCAGTTGAGGGGCATCTAGGTTGATTCCAGGTTGACAGAGACCATCTTAATGACACACACTGAGCATGTCTACATGTAGGCTCTCTTCTGTTATTATTGTGCTGCAAGGTGACTATGTCCCAAAGAGCTTATGATGACTGTTGCAGATTTTGAGTCCTATGTTCCATTCCATGATCTTCTTGGGCTGCCCAAAATATATGTACAATCTTCTTTTCTTGTATTCTGACCTTACGTCAAGAAGCTGCACAGTCCTAAAGCTGTTTTTGACATGAGAATGTACAGGCTCCCTGCATAAAATCCTATACCTCCTTTCTTCAAAAACCACTAGCTCTCCTCATTTGCTGTGTACAATAAGCCTATCTTCACTCTTTCATTTTCTGATGATTTGGTTTTGGATTTCCACCTATTTAATGTGACTCAGTTACAAATAGATGGGTCAGATCAAATGTTCTGCTGAAAATCACAGGGCTTTTTGCTCTTAACTCCCAACAGGAGAAGGCATGAAGAAAGGCATTCTGCACTTGGTTGACATTCTGCACTGATGGAAATGGGTCTTGAGGTGAAATACACTCCAGTTTTATCTATTAATAAGTTCATGTGTTGACATCTATTTAGGCAGTTGCCACTGCTTGGTGATTGTAGGTATGAATTTCACAAACATGAACATGCTTGCAATCTTGACATCAGTATGTTTGCATAAGAACCTAGATAGGAAGTACAAAATTTTTTAGACAGCTCCGTTTTGAATTTATTTATTTTACTAATTTTGTTAACATACAAGAGAACAGGTTTCAAAATAATAGTTTTTATGTTTTTATCAGTGTACTTTGTTCATACTCCTCCATTAGGTTATCTTCACTTCCCCTCTTTAGTGTGTGAGTTCCCTTTTTCTGTCTAAATATAACCGTTAAGGTCTCATTTCCTTCTCTGGCTATGGGAGACCCCAAAAAAGCAGAATTCCAAGGCTCACCAGAATCAAAGCAGCCACAGTGATCTGAATGAGATTCTCCACTCTGTGATCCTGGGAACTGTACAAAGAAATCACAACAAAGGAAGGTCATAGGAAACATGAATGCTCATACAGGGCACATGCCTCCCATGGACAAGACTGTACCTTCTGTATTTATCTATTGCCATATCTAAGGCTTCTCCTTGGTCAGGTGTTTCAGTGTCTGACTTGTTCTGTAATGGGCTGAACTGTTCCCAAAAAAAGAAAGAAGCAGAAGAGCATATTTATCCTGATGAGATGCAAAATGTTCCCCTGAGGACTTCTTATGTCTTATTTTCATGACTTAAGATAAACTATCTTTTATTTTCTGTGCATTGGTGCTTTGCCTGCGTGTGTGTCTGTGTGAGGATGTTGGATCCCCTGAAACTGAAGTTACAGACAGTTGGGAAACATCATGTGGGTGTTGGGAATAAAACTGGGTCCTCTGGGAGAGCAACCAGTGTTCTTTTTTATTTATTTATATTGCATATCTGCCACAGTTCCCCTCTCTCCTCTCCTCCTGTTCCCTCCTTTTACCTCCCTTCTACACCCCCATCCACTCCTCCTTCATCTCCAGCCAAAGATAATTAGAGAGACCCTATCTTACAATTTGAAAAAGCATTTTCCCTTTCTTTCTTCCTCTCCCCCCAGCTCGTGTGTGTGTGTGTGTGTTTTCTGTGACTCCACTTAGCCACATCCCATTTTAGTTTCCCTGATAGCAAGACTCATGAAAATGTATGGAGGAAACCTCAAAAATTATTGAGTCAATCACGGAGCTTCCTCACCTGACACCAGGAACTTCAAATGGTTACTGGATTCTAATCCACACATATGGATTGATCTTGTAATTGCCATAGCATTTTGACATCCATTTCTGGCCAAAGGTCACAGAACCCACAGAGAACAGGGCCTGAAACTGTCCAGTGGGTACATGCTGTGCATGTATAGTCCTGGATAGGCTGTGTTCTCCTTCCTCAGTCAAAATAAACCTATCATATCCCAGCGAGGAATCACATTGAATTGTCATCTTCCATCCTGAGGTTTCTTCAGAGCTGGGCAAGACTGAGGTGGTGGGTTTCTGTAGAATCCTACAAGAGAAGAAGGCAGCCAGGTGTGATGGCACAAGCCCTTAATCCCAGCACTCAGGAGGTAGAAGCAGGTGGAACTGTGACTTCAAAGTCAGTCTGGTCTACATAACAAATTCCAAGACATCCAAAGCTGTATAATAGAGAGAAATTGTCTCAAAAAGACAACAAGAATGAGAATAAATAGAAGAGGGAGAGGCAGAAGGAGGAGGAGAAGGAAGGAGGAGGAGGAAGGAGAAGGCAGCCAGAATGTGTAAACTGACAAACTGACTCACAAATTCTTCCACAAGGACTGGGCTGTGAGAAAAAAAATTCCTGAAAGAATACCCTTTCTAGAGGGCAGATCTGGGGACTGGGATCCATGAGTGTCCCCTTAGCTGTCACCACCAGCTCCAGGGGGTCACTGTGCTCTGAACAGCCAGCATGGCTCAGATAGTAACAATGATACCACCCTGCATGATGATCTGATAAAAATAAATAGTGAAATTTACCTTGTTTTTGTGCTCCAATGAAGTCTGTCTGCATAAGGATGATGGGCTTCCTTCTCTTTTCAGATGGTACTCAAGAGCCTCAAAAGTACCCTGACACCAGATGCTCATAGTTGTCCCCCAAGTGATCACAGAATCTGGTTCAGCCCAGATGGTGAACACACAGCATGTCCCGGAAAAGAAGCCAGAAGCTAGTTACTAGGATGCTCATTTCTCAGATCATTGTTTGCAAGCACAGAACTGTCCAGCCTTCCCCAATATCAGCCCACATCTACTGCTCCCCCATCCCCTCTTCCTGGTATGACACATTGTCCCGAGTACAGTGAAGGTATCTGGGACAACTGGGAATACACTCACCAGCCAATACTGCTTTCTTGTAGCCCAGACTCAGCCCTGAAAGAGATTGTCCTGTGAGAAGTTCATCCTGAAAGCTGAGGAGATCCCCTCCTACCAAGAGCCTCCTGTGCCCTAGGATTCCCCTCACATGCCAGATCCGGTCTTGGAGTGGGGTCTCTCCTTGACGTAGGTGACTCCTTCCCCTTTTCGCATCTCACTGAGGCTAAACAAAACCATGAGGGTGAGAGCCATGGTATCTTCTCTCACTAACTACTGTTGTGCAGATAGTCTGATGAACAGACACGCGGGGTGTGGCCTTTGTTGGCCTTGTCTTCTCAGAGACAAAGGCACTAACAGCCCCACAGGAAGAGGAACTGACCACCTCAGGAGGTTGGTCTTCATCTTCTTAGGGCTGGGGCACAGGCAGTGGTGGGAACAAGACTGTGGACACTTTAAATAGAAAGGAGTTCTTTTTCAGGTCCATGGACATATGACTTAATGGTGCACATTTCAATAAGTCAGGAAAAAAAACCCTCAGGTGAGGGAGGCTGAGGGCTGGTCATCCATCTGAGAGGAACACCATAGAGTCTCCCTCCCTCCTTCATCCTGCCATGTGTCTGCACAGCACTGTGTGGTCCTTGCCATGGCCAGAATCCTCCAAACCCTGAAGGTATTTTGAAGAAGATACACATCAGTGTTTCAAGGAAAACACTTCATTCTGGACATGAGCCTGGAGGGATGAAGAGGAATAAGAAAGGAAAAAATAGGTTATCTGGGCTCAGTGTGAGGGCTTCATCAACTGCTCCTTTCTCATTTATTTGCTTTTTCTTATCAAATCACACTTGGTTGTCCCCAGAGTTGTTGGGCTTGCAGTCAGGACCCCAAAACCCCTCGCAATCCAGGTTCGAGCACTTGTTCTCAGTAGAACAAATAGAAGGACAGAAGTGGTAGTGAAAAACAGAGAGGAAATTTGTTCAGTGTGACAACTCTGAAAAAATCTGCTTTGCAGAAGGATGCTTGCCTCCTTCCTGGAGTAAGGCTGTGGTTTTCCTCCTTCTGGCTTCTTCGTTTCTGTAAGACATTATGGCTCCTCTTAACCCTTCTCTATGGACCGGTTCATGTCGTTTCTTCTTCTTCATCCCCACCCTTTTGTTCCTTCCTCAATTTCTCCTCTCTCCTGACAACAAATCCTAGCCTGAAAATGTCTGCATGTCTAGATACTAATGCTCACTAGAAGAAATTCTCCAGTTTCCCCTTGAGACATGGGGAAAACATTTACCAATGGCCTCCATCCCATATTCTTCAAGGTGAAAACATTGTGACACCACCTCTCAGGTTGTTGTGAGGATCATCCAATATAGTGGCATTCTCATTTTTCAGAATAAGACATGGCATCAAGAGTACTTGTGGTAGAAATAACTCATTAGTGCTCCACATCTGCCCCCTACTGCACAGGAACATAAGATGCCATACTGCATCCTGGGTAGAAAGGCAGATGTACAACACAAGCTCCACACTTAGGAAAATTATTAACCAAAGTTTATTTTAGAAATTTTATCAAAGAGAGTGGAGACAAAGTTCAGGAGTAAAGAGCACTGCCTGCTCTTCCAGAGGACCTGAGTTTGATTCCCAGCAACCACATGGTGGCTCACAACCATCTGTTGTGTAGTGTCCCAGCACCAGGAGATCTGACACAATATTACAGCTTCTGTGGCGACATACACTTGTGTGCACACAATACACACACACACGGGGGGGGCATGCATTCACACATATACATAAATAAAAAGTTATTTTTTTAAAGTTTCACCAAGGAAGCAATGTTTAATTGCTGTGACCTCTGAAGCATGGTGCACCTCTACAGTGGTTTCAATGAGAACTACCATAGACCTTTGTATTTGAACACTTGGTCCCCATTTGGTGGCATTATTTGGGGGGGGGAGAT
Organism: Alexandromys fortis; assembly: GCF_014885135.2. NCBI lineage: Eukaryota > Metazoa > Chordata > Mammalia > Rodentia > Cricetidae > Alexandromys > Alexandromys fortis. The sequence goes on from NW_026068199.1 coordinate 26,024, forward strand.
TATGGAACTTTAGGACATGGGAGGTTTTCTGGAGAAAGTAGGTCGTTGAAGGTGGGCTTTGATAATTTATAGTTTTGACCCATGTCCAGTTCAATGTCTCTGCTTCTTGGTGGGCATCTTAGTCCCACAACCTGCTGTCATGCTGTCCTCTCAATTATGGATTATCTAACCCTCAGGAACCATAAGAAAAGCAAACCTTAGTCTATAATTTGCTTCTAGTCATAATATTTTATCAGAGCAACAGAAAAGTAATTAATGTGAACCTCCTTCTACTATAAAGATTATGTGTTGTTGATTCTTCATTTTCCTGCTGGACTATAGCTCATAAAGCATAAATTTAATTATTAGCACTTCAAAGTATGTAATTCAACAGCACTGAATAAATTCTCAGTGATACACAGCTACCACCATAATCTAATCTAGCTGTCACCAGCCCAAAAAGAACTCCATGTCCACAAAGCAGACACTGTGCTTGTCCACTGCACAGTTTGTGATTTCCACAACTGTAGAGCTGTTGGTTACAAGTGAATATTGTTTTAATTTGTTTTTCAAACTAGTGTAGAAAGCAATTCCACTTTTGTAAAGATTTATTTTTACTATTTTTAATTATGGGTATGTGGGAGGAGGTGTACACATGAGTAGAACACCCTTGGAAGCCAGAAGAGGACACTAGATCCCCTGAAACTGGAGTTGCAAGTGGTTTTGAGACTGAACCCAGTCCTCTACAAAAGCAGTATGTGTTTTTAAACTCTGAGCCATCCTCTCATACTCTGTTCTTATTTGTCCTCCTCCACATTCCCTTTCCCAATCCCTCTATTCCTATGCTGCTTTATTTCTTCTTCCCCCAAATTCCCATCCCGTGGATGTGCCTTATCCATGAAATACAGAGTTAATGACATGATTAATCATACTCTACCATTTACCATACTTCAGTCATTTCATATTATTGTATTATTATAGGATGTATCACAGCTCAATTTCTCCCCATAGATTGAATGCAATGTACTCTACATTGGCACAATGTTGTATGCTGTTAAGCTTGTTAAAAACTGGATTCTGGGAGTTTTGGAGGACTCTCCTGTCCCAGACTCTAGCATGTTTATTGCAAGTGTCCTCCAAGTTGAAGACGGGAGTTGCAAAATAATCCTACACTAGCTTAGAATTGAGTATATTGGTTATTTATTTAGGGGTAGACTCACAGGTCACAGTCTTCCGCACAAACAAGGAACAGGAACCAAATCCAGCAGCCAGAAGAGAGAGTGACCACATGCTTTACTTTAGCATTTATAGTATAAGAGGCCATGCTCAAGTAGGCTGGTATCTTTTTTTAAGATAATTTAATTCAGTCATTTATTTAGCAAACAAAATTAATCTCATATATATATATCAGATGTGTGTATGTATAATTTTAGTTTAGGAGTAGATTTATTCTGAACTACATAGGAAGTATTGGTATCACATTTTCTTATTTTTTTTTAAAATTAATTCCAGGGGGCTGGAGAGATGGCTCAGTGGTTAAGAGCATTGCCTGCTCCTCCAAAGGTCCTGAGTTCAATTCCCAGCAACCACATGGTGGCTCACAACCATCTATAATGAGATCTGGTGCTCTCTTCTAGCATACAAACATACATGGAAAGAATGTTGTATACATAATAAATAAATAAATCTTTAAAAAAA
>NW_026068199.1:28820-34877 GCF_014885135.2 Alexandromys fortis
GATAACTATATGTTTTTCTTTGGGTTCACCTTCATATTTAGCTTCTCTAGGATCACAAATTATAGGCTCAATGTCCTTTATTTATGGCTAGAAACCAATTATGAGTGAGTACATCCCAAGTTCATCTTTTTGGGTCTGGCTTACCTCACTCAGGATAGTGTTTTCTATTTCCATCCATTTGCATGCAAAATTCAAAATGTCATTGTTTTTTACCGCTGAGTAGTACTTTAATATGTATATATTCCACACTTTCTTCATCCATTCTTCCATTGAAGGGCATCTAGGTTGTTTCCAGGTTCTAGCTATTACAAATAATACTGCTATGAACATTGTTGAGAAAATGCTTTTGTAATATGATAGGGCATCTCTTGGGTATATTCCCTAGAGTGGTATTGCTGGGTCCTGGGGTAGGTTGATCCCAAATTTCCTGAGAAACTGCCACACTGATTTCCAAAGTGGTTGCACAAGATTGCATTCCCACCAGCAATGGATGAGTATACCCCTTACTCCACAACCTCTCCAGCAAAGGCTATCATTGGTGTTTTTAATTTTAGCCATTCTGACTAAGATCTCAAAGTTGTTTTGATTTGCATTTTCCTGATCTCTAAGGAGGTTGAGCATGACCTTAAGTTTCTTTTGGTCATTTGAACTTCTTCTGTTGAGAATTCTCTATTCAGTTCAGTGCCCCATTTTTTAATTGGGTTAATTAGCATTTTACAATCCAGTTTCTTACACTACTGGCTGAAGAAATTCCTACAGCACCTACCCCTTTTGTTTAAATAAGAGAGTTCTAAGCCTAATACAAAACTATATACAATAAGAACAAATACCAAGTATAAAAATTAGAATTACAACCAGCATAAACAATATCAAGCAAGAAACATATGCTAAATGTTTCAATAATTTTACTATTTTAAGGAGTCTAAGTCTTGTATTAGAAATAGTTTGGCCACAGAGAAACCCTGTCTCAAAAATCCAGAAAGAAAGAAAGAAAGAAAGAAAGAAAGAAAGAAAGAAAGAGCGCTTGGCCAAGTCCTGAGAGGAAAGTAACTATGATTATCTAGTCTTCAACCCCACTGAAGACCTGAGAAGGGAAATAATATTACCTGAGTAAACAGGAAGTGCAATGAAGCAACTTCTAAAATGTGCAGAAAAAAATGACAGAGACAACTGGCTACCTGGGTAATCACCCAAAGTCTCATTTGTAATGTTGGAACAATTAACTTTGGCTAAGGCCTAGAGTAACTGACAGACCATTTTCAGAGGCAGGAAATTTTTCAAAACCATATTACCCTGTCTGGGAAAGATTTGACAGTCTTTTTTCCTGTATCCCACTTTTCGTGTCTGGACACCATGCATTTTATCAATGGTCGAGGCCTGGGTGGCTCTTTGCTTAGAGGCGAACTGTGCCAAGAAGAAAACAAGCTCCAAGTGGAGTCTCTTTGGTGCTCAACACTCTCTCAGAAATTGGTGTTGTCGGGAGCAATTGTGTCTTGTGGTAACAAAACCCTAAGTTATTTAAATGCTATATTCTACAGCTCTTTGAAGTAGTTGAAGATTACCTATCTATGTAGAATACAATCTCTATGTATCTAAAGAACCTGATTAGTCTAAGTATGAAAAACATAGATGAATATTACCTATATAGCTTAAAGATAAATACTTCATTAGAATATTAAACAATCTTTAAGCAACTTTGCAACATATGAGGACAATGACCTCAAAATGTAAACAATGTATAAGTATCTTGATCATAGGTAGAAATGTATAATGCAATATGATAAATATATCCTAAAATTGTATCAGTATGCAAAATGCCTTAAGCAGAGGTAGAAGCATGCAGTCATGCAATATGACAATATAACTTTGTCTAAGTGAACAAATGTAAACAGAAAAAGGAGTGTATTCAATAAAACAAATATAATTTGAATTTGTTTCAATATATAAGAATCTATGCCAATGTAAATTGCCTATAAATAATAGCTCACATGTATTCACTCTATAAATTACTATTATTAATAATCTAAGTAAGTTCATACTGATATACATATTAGCCCATTTAATTTCCCATTTTTCTTTTTTTCAGAGAGATCCCTGAGCCCACATAAATTCCATCCCAGCCCCCAACCCTATACCAGTTATAAACAACCCCTAATTGATGTTCCTAACCCTGAAGACAAACTTTGTTGGGAGAGGGGACATCGTCTTCTAGAATTACTTCCAGCTGTCATGGGGGCAATGTTCTTTCTATGGGATTCTGTAAAAGTAAAATGATGGTTAAGTTTCAAGATTACTGTCTGGTTTAATTGCAAGTAGTCTCTGAATATTTGCTAGGGTTTTGCTGAGGTTCCAATTTGAAGTTCTGGCCAGAACGCTGGAAGGTGTCCCATTTAAGCAGCCAAGTTGAACCATCTTGAGCAGCTGGTACCCAAAACCAATCTTATCAACATCATGACGTCATATCAACCAGTTGGAGTTGTTGCTGTGGGGCCCCATCTTCTTGAAAACTTTAAAGATTACTGCAGGAAAATTCATTGTTCATTGTGGAAAACTTAAACATTATTTATATAGACATATATTTAATGAAAAGTTAATATAGACAAAAATAGATATGAAGAAAAGTAAAATTTTTTCTAAATTCTTTCTTCTTTCTGTCACATACCAGATGGCTTCTGACATGAGACAGAACTTCTGAATTTTTCTTTTAACAACTTGCTTGGATTTAGAGAAGGGCAGAACCATCATCCAACTCCAAAGTCAGCTTTGATTTTTAAGTGACTCATGATTATTATTCTACTCAGCAGTGGACCTGTCCTCCTAAGTCATAATTATCTTTGCTTGGTAATCCACTTTAGGCATCTAGCAGTCCAGGGTCTCTTGACTTTTTTAAAATGAGTATTTTCCTTCAAAGACAAGAACAGAACCCTGCCCCAACCACTATTAGGTTTCCATACCACCTGTATGATTGTCACCTCTATGGATGAGCCAGCATTTCTCTTTCTCAAGAGGTTTCTTTTTTTCAAACTGAATCCTTATTAATTTTGATGGTATACATAGCTTTTCTTCTCCTGTGGAAACAAGAGCAAAACCCCTTCCCCAATGTATTACACCTCCTGGTTTCCATTCTGAGGCCAACACATCCTTGAAATACACTGGCTGATTTAATTCAGAAGTTTTTTTCTATTATCTAATGTCTCTCTTCTGCTGTTGTTCCTTTCTCATTAGCGTTAAGAAAATTTAAGGTTAATAAAGCATTATGCAATCTACTTCTGAGAGTATTTTCCATCCCTTTATGTTTGTTTAACATATCCTTTATAGTTCAGTTTGATCTTTCGATAACTGCCTGGCCTGTAGGATTGTTTGGTATACCTGGCCTTGAACCCACAGAGATCCACCTGCCTCTGCCTCCCAAATTCTTGCACTACCATCCCATACTGGTCATTGTGTTTCTTCACAGGAATATTCACCCTAAGACAGTGAGGGGGGCTTCATACAATCATGTACAGGTCTGGATGGAACTAGAAAATGATGCTCTCTAAGGAAGAAGAATCTCTACTCACAGACAATCTCGGGTATGAATATCAAGTTCATCTGTCCCAGAGTTTTCCAACTTGTTAGGTCCATGTGCATATTTAGAGTTGCTAACCTTAATAATTGTAAGATCAATTAATGTTGGGGGCCAGTCTTGACAAAATTACCTTTCTTCCAGAGTGGAGGCTTGGGAATTTAGAAACATAATAAAGAATACAAAGATGCAAACAAATATAATAAAATGCAGAATCACATAGGATAGTATCAGAAGGGAATTTCAGTGAGTACTGAAATTTCACCTGTGTTTAATTTCCAACTGCTTAATATACCCCTGATTTCAAAAGGTAGGAGTAGAACAAAAGGACTGCATTAACATACAAATTAAAAAGTTGTGGGGTACAGTCACTGCTCATGCCCTTGACTCATGTTCTAGACCAAACACTCTGTAGGCAAACCACTCCCTAGGTGGAATCCCAAGTTATTTCCATAAAGGGAACTGGAACTTAGTTGGATCCTTAGACTTTTGTATTGGGTAGGAACCAACTACTTCCCTATTTTAGGAGCACAAGTTCTAGCAACTAGCCACACCTGTTGATAATAGCCTTGAGAGAGTAGAACTCTGATTTACAAATAGGTGAAACCTTTGTTTGAGTTAGAAGCACAATAATCTGTCCCAAACTCTCTGACCTTTGGCCTCTTTGGGCCCCCACAAATTAAGGGTGTGTGTGCGCGAACGTGCGCACGTGCATGCATGCATGCATGCACAAATTCAGTTGGTTTTGATTCTCTATAGAACTCAGACTACTAGCCAGGTAGTGGTGGTGCACATCTTTAATCCTAGCACTCGGGAGGCAGAGGCAGGTAGATCTCTGTAAATCTGAGGCCAGCCTGATCTACAAGAACTAGTTCCAGGGCTGGAGAGATGGCTCAGTGGTTAAGAGCATTGCCTGCTCTTCCAAAGGTTCTGAGTTCAATTCCCAGCAACCACATGGTGGCTCACAACCATCTGTAATGAGGTCTGGTGCCCTCTTCTGGCCTGCAGACATACACACAGACAGAATATTGTATACATAATAAATAAATAATAATTAAAAAAGAACTAGTTCCACGACAGAAACCAAAGCTACAGAGAAACCCTGTTGCATTAGGAGCAGCGGGGCTGCGTCCCCGGCACCCGGCCACCCGCATGGCTAGTTTATACCCAGAAATAATTACACGGAAACTGTATTATTTCAAACACTGCCTGGCCTGGCTAGGTCCAGTTTCTTATTGGCTAGCTCTTACATACTGTTCTAACCCATTTCTAATATTCTGTGTAGCCCATGAGCTGGCTTACCAGAGAGGATCTTAACCTGCGTCTGTCTGGAGTGGGAGCATCATGGCGACTCTCTCACTCAGCTTCTTTTTCCCAGCATTCTCCTCTGTCTACTCCGCCCACCTAATTTTCTGTCCTATGAGGGCCGAGGCAGTTTCTTTATTATTACAAGACCCACCTCCATCAAAACCCTGCTTTGGAAAAAAAAAAAAAAAGAACTCAGACTACTACAATAAGAATTTCTTCTTGGTAGAATGAAAATATTCTAGAGATTTATAGGTAGAGATACTGATTACACAGAATATCAAATGTAGCAAATTTCACTGAATTGTACAGTTCCAATGAGTAAATAGTTAATTTTGACCAATAAAAAATATAAGAGAATAAAAAAAACTCCTATTCAATTCAGTTATGCAATTTACAGACCAAAGAAAGGATTCTGTGCCAGTCCAGCTTGGAAAACAAATGAGTTGCTTGAAGTCACTTACAGAAGCACATCCAAGACATCATTTACATAAACATGGTGATTCACATGCAGCTACTGAAATTGATTAATTAAAAATGCTGTGGATCCCCAAGTAGCTGCAGTGACATAAACACTGCAGGTCCCTTAGTGGCAGCAGGCAGCAGCCCATGTGGGATGGCATCTCCTAGACACCTGCCTTCTTACCTCCCTCAAGAAACAAATGCCTGGCATTTCCAGGATGACAATGAACAGGATGCCTTTCCAGCCACACCTCCCATTAAAGTTGGACCCACCAACACCCACTCTCCCTGAGTCTCATGGCAACAAATGTAATGGATTAATAAAAATATGCTGCAGATCCCCGGTGGGCGGCAGTGGTTGAAATCTTGCAGGTCATGAGTGACGGCAGTGGGCTCATGTGGGAGGAGGCAGCGAACAGCAGGTCTAGCATGTCCTGACAGCAGCCAGTCCCAGGCAGGCACTGTTCCCCAAGTGGCTGCAGCAGGCCACAAGGAAAAACAGAAGAATGGGCATGCCATGAGACCACACCACAGGTCTTTGAAGGTGGCTGGTCCCGAGCAGGAAAACACGTGGCAGGTGAGAGACAGAGACATGGATAGGCATGCCATGCAGAGTGAGGTTGGATATTTATTTAGAGGTTATAAAGGGGAAGGGAGAAAGGGAGAAGAGGAGAGAGAGAGAGAGAGAGAGAGAGAGAGAGAGAGAGAGAGAGAGAGAGAGAGAG
>NW_026068199.1:36180-40088 GCF_014885135.2 Alexandromys fortis
GAAAGAAAGAAAGAAAGAAAGAAAGAAAGAAAGAAAGAAAGAAAGAAAGAAAGAAAGAAAGAAAGAAGTGCCCTTCTTATAAAATACATGGACGGTATGGGATGCCATGAGCCTATCACAGTTTCTCTACAAGATCTCAACATTACAAGCTGACAAAAGTCTGGTGTGTTTATTTTGAGTGATGTAGCACAGACACAGAAAGACAATTATCACATGTACTCACTTATAGGTGGTTTTTAAATATAAAGAAAACCAGCCTAAAGACCACAATCCTAGAGAACTTAGACAACAATGCAGATACTAAGAGAGACATCCATAGATCTAATCTACATGGGAAGTAGAAAGTAGAAAAAGACAAGATCTCCTGAGTAAATTCGGAACATGGGGACCTTGGGGGAGGGTTGAAGAGGAAGGGGAGAGGCAGGGAGGGGAGCAGAGAAAAATGTAGAGCTCAATAAATATCAATAAAATTTACTAATTAAAAAATAAAGAAAAAGTTTGATGTGTTATAAACATTCTTATCACATGTACTGTACACTCATAGGCACCGAGAGAAGATGTCCTGTCTAGACTAATCCAAGCCCACATCTTCCCTGTTACCCTTCTGACACTCGGCCTGGAGCAGAGCAATATCTTTTGATCTATCTGGACCTCATCAATGTCTTAAGAGTCTTCACTTCCTGCTAAATTCTGAATCCTTCCCTGGATATGCCCAGAATCTAGATGCCTTCCCTAATAGTTTTCTCATCAGGATGCAGCCTCAAGAGAATCGGGTTTTTTTTTTCTGGTTGCTGTCCACAGTGCTGATTGAGATGCTGGCATTCTGTTCCGAGTTCAGCACCATGGTCAGAATCTATAGGTTCATGCGGCTTCTTCCAAGTACCACTGCTGTCTGAACTAGAGGATGCATAAAAGCTAAATCAGTTGCTTTTCGTGCACATAGTCTTCCTGAAGAAATATGCCATTGGACTGAGGATATAGCTAAGTTGTCAAAGTGTCTGCCTACCATGCATAAATTCTGAGGATCTAGCACCTGTTTCACAGAAATGGTGTGGTGGTACCTACCTGTAATCCAGCATTCATGAAGTAGAAGTGAGAGAATAAGAAGTTCAAGGTCACCTTCACTTACTATATAGTGAGTTCTGGGCTAGTCTGGGTTACATAAGACCTTGAAAGGATGAAAGGAAGGAGGGAGGAAGAGAAGGAGGGAGGGAGGGAGGGAGGGAGGGAGGGGAAGAGAGACGGAGGGAGGGAGGGAAAGAGAGATGGAGGGAGGGAAAGAAAAAAGAGAAAGTGGGGGCATGAGCATAAGCTTGAAATAAGTAAAAAGACATCCATATTTAGCATCAATTCAAATTCTCTCCACACTCCATGAATTCTGACTAGAAGGAGAAATCAGAAGTTCAGTTGTCCTCTTAGGTCTCAAAAGTACTTTCTTTTTGTTAATTGCACAAGAAATTCATCAAGAGACAAAGAGGATTTGGAGTGGGCAGGAGAGAGTCCAACAGAATAAGAGGTAGGAAAAACGGGTGAGTCCCAACATATCTGGAAATACTGCTGTCATGGGTTTTTTTTTTATTATTGGTATGATAAACACCATGACTGTGATAGTTTAAATGAGAATGTCCCCCCATAAGCTCATATACTTGGTCCCCAGTTACTGGAACTGTTTGAAAAGGATTAGTAAGTGTGACCTTTTAATGTGTGTCCCTGAGAGGTTTCAAAAGGTTTAAAAGGTTTCAAAAGCCCAGCCTCCCTTTCTCTCTCTCCTGTGCCTGCACCTTGTGGACCAGATGTGATCTCCCAGCTGCTTCTCCAGCACCACACGTGCCCACTGCCACACTCCTTGCCATGACGACCACTGACGACTCCTCACAAATTGTAAGCAAGCCCCTAACTAAATTCTCTCTTTTATGGGAGTTGCCTCAGTCGTGGTTTCTCTCTACAGAAACAGAACAGTCACTGAAACAATAACCGAAAGCAAGTTGGGAAGGCTAGAGTTTATTTCATTTTAAGGACTGTAGTCCACCATCCAGGGAAGTCAGAGCAGTAACTCAAGCAGAGTCTGGAGGCAGAAACTGATTCAGAGGCCATGGAGGAGAGAGCTAATCACTGGCTTCCTCCTCATGCCTTGTTCAGCCCACTTCCTTATACCTCCCTGGACCACTTGCCAGGGATGGTGTAGCATGAATTCTAATTGGTCTTAATAACAAAAACCTGGAGTCAGATATCATGGTAAATACTGAAAGATCAGAGAGCCAGTTACTATTAAGATCTTTTACCTCTACTAAATCTTCAGACCAAAGTGAGTAAGATCCTGTCTCCATGAATCCTCAAACTGAATGCTCCAAGCTCTTGTCCCCTCCCACCTTATATTTTTTTTCTCAGCCAAGCCATATCAGTACTGTCTCCACCTCCCTAGTGCTGGGACTAAAGGTGTATGATCCTAAGTGCTATAATCTGTTTGCACGAGCTCTGTTTCTCTTTTAGGCAGATTCAATCTTGTGTAGCCCAGGGTGGCCTCAAACACACAAAGATTCATCTACCTCTCTCTCCTGAGTGCGAGGATTACTGCTAGGTGTGTATGCCACCACTGCTTGGCCTCTATGGCTAGCTACGGTGGCTAGCTCTGCACTCTGATCTTCAAGCAAGTTTTATTTGCTAGATCACAAACAAAATATCACCACACAGTGGCACCTCCCACAGTGGGTTGGCTCTTCCCACATCAACCACCAATCAAGAAAATGCCTCATAGACTTTGCTTACAGACCAATCTGATAGAAACAACTCCTCAGTTAAGAGTCCCACTCCCAGGTAACTTTAGCCGCTGTCAGGTTGTCACAAACCAAATCAGCACAACTGCCTCTCCTTGACAGTCACTTTTTTTTATTCATGTATACGTGTGCCCTGCCTTCATGCACAACAGAAGAGGGAATCAGATCCCATTACAGATGAGTGTGAGCCACGTTGTGATTGCTGGGAACTCAACTCCTGAAACTAGCTCTTGTAAACCAGGCTGACCTCGAGCTCACAGAGATCTGCCTGCCTCTGCCTCCCGAGTACTGGGATTAAAGGCGTGCACCACCACTGTGAGGCTTGAACTCGGGAACTTTGCAAGAGCAGTCAAGTGCCCTTAATTGATAAGTCATGTCTCCAGGCCCCTCAATACTGTTGATCCCCGATATCCCTAAGCATGGTAGTCTCTGGGAAGTCACCAACTGAGTCTACTTTCTCAAGGTAAAAGCAGCAGCTTAAGGCTCCTTCAGGAAAGGTGCAGATAGGCAGCGTGGACGCCATAGGTCGGATGCATCCACATGAGACATCAGTTTGGGAGCTGGTCATCTGGCGCATTATGCTGGGTGAGGAACCCCTTATAACAATGTGATAAGGTCACACATACTGCTTTCAAAAATCAATGTGGCACTATATACTTGCTCTGCAAGATGATGTGGTCTACGGTGTCACCTAGCAGAGACAAAGAGAATATTGCCTTTTTAGCCCACTAGAGGGCAGCATTGTTATCCCGAATACCAGTTAGTTCTGCGTTTCCACCTGTGTGCAAATCTTCACAAAACCTTCTCCAATTTTAAGTCTCTGATCCTGGAGCAATGCTGGAGACCCTTAAAATTATCCCAAACATTTATTTTCTTCCAACGCAAAGCCACGGTGAGAAGCCGCACTACGTTTGCTACCAAAGAACAAAAATTAACAAGGGTTGGTGAGAAGATGGAGAAATCAGAACCCTGAACTGGATGGCTAAGGCCTGTAACCTCAGCACAAGGGATGCAGACACAGGAAGACCGCTTGGGCTTTGGAGGCCAGCCTGGTCTACATAGTGAGCTCCAGGACAGCCAGGGTTACATAGAAGACACCAGGGTGGAAAAAAAAAAAAAAAAAAAAAAAAAAAA
>NW_026068199.1:40103-43960 GCF_014885135.2 Alexandromys fortis
AAAAAAAAAAAAAAAAAAAGGAAGGGAAGGGAAGATGGGTAGAAAAGAAAGATAATTTAGAACCCTATGAAAAATCTTCAAAACTTAGGGATTAACTGGCCAAATCAGGCATAGGGATGATAGTGATGCACACCTTTAATCCCAGCAGTGGGCAGGCATGAAGATCTCTCAGAGTTCAAGGCCAGCCTCGTCTACATAGTGAGTTCCAGGACAGTCACAGGTACATTACCAGACCCTGTCTCAGGAAAAAAAAAAAAAGGAGGAGGAAAAGATCCTGTTATGCACCGTAATGGACAAATATCAAGGACATTGTGCTAAAAGCAAACAAGCCAGCTCCATGTCCGTCCCCCCAAAAGACAAATATCATATGATTGCACTCATATAATACGTTCAAATAAGTTAAAGCCATAAATAGGGACAGCCAGATTGCCATCCCCAGGTGCTCAGACTGCTGAATCGTCTTGCCACAAATTCAAGGCCAACTTGGACTACCAAGGGATATGCTGTGTCAATAAGTGGGAAAAAATAGAGGTAAGAGTCGAGGATAGGGGAGAGGGAGCACTGGGAGCTATTAAAGTGGTGTAAATGCGCAATACTGCTTTTAACCACAAGGTTTTATTTTAAAGTTTGCTTTCTGCTTAAGCAAGAAACACAGATGTGTGTGTGCGGTGGAGCCAGGGGTCACAGGCCAGTTGTCCTGCACCCAGGCATGCAGAGCTCATGCTGCAATCCCATCCACTTGATAAACTCAGAAGTCAGGCAGAAGTCCTAGGGAAACCTTACAAACCCTCTGCCAACGGTTGTAGCCATCGTCTCTTGACACCTCCCTAATTCCTCAAATTTCCCACTTATTCCCAAGGCATCCAGTGCTCTTCCAGGTGCCCAGTGGGCTTTCGGGAACTTCTGACGTGATGGAGTGAAAGTTGGAGAAGGAAATTTCAGGCTGTCTGCGCTTTGGGGCAGGAATAGTGACAGAAGCCTCAACCGAAGGAGGAAAGGAGCTGTGTTAGACGAGAGTGCTCCAGACATAAACACTGGCTATGTCTCCTCCCACACTCTCTCTTTGTCTCTTTCCACCCGTTACCTTCTCCTTCCTTCCTTCCTTCCTTCCTTCCTTCCTTCCTTCCTTCCTTCCTTTCCTTTCCTTTCCTTTCCTTTCCTTCCCTTTTCCTTCCGTCCTTCCTCCCTCCCTTCCTTCCTTCCTTCTTCCCTTCCTTCCTTCCCCTTCTCTCTGTCTTCTCTGAACCCAATGTTCTCACAAAGTCCTTTTGTTGCTGGGCATCCCAATCCTGAGGTTCTCAGGCTCTGGACAGCCCACACCTAACATTAAACTGTACAAACTCCAGAAGTCCCCAGGCATCAGTCAATGCAGGTTTATGATACACACACCCCCAGCTTTATGGACTTTGGTACAGGCTCTGCCTAGATGACTCAGTTTGGCTGATAGGATGGAGCGAGATAGCGTACCACGTGCATAACACACCTATGAAACATAGTTCCTTGTTTATTTCCTGTTTGCTTGCTTGTTTTCTGAGTAGTCAGTCTTGTTATATAACCCAGGCTGGCCTCAGATCGGCCATCTCCTGTTTCCTGTTCAGAGTACAGGGATCATAGGCAGGTGCCAATATATCTAGCTAGATGAGGGGGGGCCCTGCAATCAGCCAAAGCTCTGTAGATGCTGCCCTGCTGTTCTACCTAGAATGAGGCAGCTTCTGTTTCTTGCCTTCAGCTGAGGCAAGCCCTTCCCCTTCTCAGAGACCAGCCCAGACCAGCAGATGCCTCAGGCTGTGTCCTCACCCTTCTCCTCCTCTTTCCTAGCCACTTTCCAGAGGAGAAGGACTTCCCTGTTCCTTTGTAAGTTCTCTGGGCCTGGGCCAGTCATTGAGGGATGGGACCCAAGCCAGCAGTGACCATTTCAATTTGAATAAATTAAATAACTAAATCAATCTAAAATTCCATTTTTTCAACCCCACTAAAATATCATCTTAGATGGTTCTAAAGGTCAATCTCGTGACCCCCCTCATACCATAAATAAATAAAAATGTTAAACATAAAACTTAAGAAGCTCATTTTGCAAAGTTATAGCGAGAAAAATAGTTTTCTTTTTTACTTTGTTTTTATTTGTTTATTTGTTTTGTTTTTCAAGACAGGGTTTCTCTGTGCCCCGCCAGAATGGCAACTGTAGTTTTCTCTGAGCGAGGGACATCAGGATTAACACACAGCACAATTTCAGGTTCTGCAGACAAGCCTTTATTCCACTTTCTCACACAGTATATATAGCCCTCAGCAGAGGAGGCCGAGCCAGCAAAAGCAGGAAGCTCATCACCTTGGGGTAAACATCTTTAGAAACATTGCTGAAAACAACAGATTGTTCTTGTTTTTGTTCTGTATTAGGAACAACCAACCACAAGAGTGCAAAACAGATCAAGTGGGGATGCAAAGGCCTTTCCTCAAGGGACCCAACATCTGTGTAGCTCTGGCTGTCCTGGAAGGCATTCTGTAGACCAGGCTGGCCTTAAACTCACAGAGATATGGCTGCTTCTACCTGCCCAATGCTGGGATAAAGGGTGTTCACCACCACTGTCCAGCTAGTTTTCTTTTATTCTTTGGAATTTTCATACAATATACAGTGTATCTTAAACATGTTTGAAAAAAAAAAAAAAAAAAAAAAGAGGAGGCGGGAAGGAAGGTGATGAAAAGAAAAGGACCATGACTGTTCCTACAGTGGAGGAGAAAGTCTATTAAAGATACGTGGGCGAGCATAGCCAGATGTATGGACATCTAGGAGAGTCCAGAGTCGACTGACCCTGAGCCATGTGAGCAGAGGGGGAGGGGAGGAAAGAGAAGGGGGAACCAGGTTTAGTAGTCAGGAGGCCCAATAGGGTTGGATTATAAAAGGAAGAGCAGCCCATCCCCCCCCCAGATGGAGAGTTCAGGATAGGTGATGGGGGTATGCAAACCAGGAGGACCCTGTAATGGGTAAGGACTGAGGGGTGCTGGGAGAACCCTGTGAGTGCCAGCACCCCTTTTGAAATGTTAAAAGAGCACCTCGGCCTTTTGTCCCAGGTTTGACACCAAACAGAAGGAAGGAAAAGAAACAAAATAGTAGCTAATGTATCCAAACTATGGGAGAAAGAAAGAAAAACTTTTTCTGACCCCACCCACCCCTGCAGATATCCTATCTTCCTGACCTGTCCTTCCCTTCCCCTCCCGCAGGATGCCCAGAGTTCTCCACTCTTTTTTCTGCACTCTCCTCACACCAATCGCTTTCAACCACTCAGCCCTCAGGTCTCAGCTCCTAGTCACAACCACAGCAGTTTAGGGATTGTTACTAAATCCTTTGAACGTTTTGTCTGGTTGTTTTGTTGTCCTTGGCCTGACTTTGACACCTGTGGGCTGCCTGGTTCAAAGCCGAAGGAATAGCAGGTTCAGATCTGAAGAAGTCATTCTTACTAGGCTCAAAGACATCTTTATTAATCAGTGTAGGAGCCAGGGCAAGCCGCACATTTTTTGCAAGTGGGAAGTTTGCGTATTCTTGTGGCATAGAAACTTAAGTTTTGAAACTTGACAAACTCTGGGGAAGTGTTTTCAGCATCCTGCTATTTGTGGAGATGTCTTGCCAGCAAAGTGATTGAGAAGCTACAGTACAGGATTGACGGGAGGCTGGGGATGTGGTGGATGAGGCAACCTGGGTTCAGTGTCCACATCCCAAAGCAACAAGAAAGACCTTGAGTCCTCTGAACTCAACAAGTCCTCTGAACTCAACACGTGAATGGTGGCATGCACACACAAACACTTTAATAATAATCATAAGCTGACGAAGCTATGTATAATGTAATAATTTTTTTTTTTTTTTT